>NW_026613545.1:95000-107500 GCF_026213295.1 Gadus chalcogrammus
TAGCCAGCAGCATCCACATAGGCCTAAGTATACTCACTGCCTGCATTTCATAGAAGCTGACCTTTTTCAGTAGAGACAAAACTGAATAGGCAAAATTGAAATGTGTTTCCCTTCAAGGCAAAACCAGTCAGGTAGCCTATTACAGGTTGTTTTTTGAAAATTATAAAACTATTTCATTTACCATAGGGTCCTATAGTCATCCTGGCAATACTGCAGTTCTTTGTAACTGAAATACAAAAGCCGTCATAGTGACTTTTAGTGACTTTTAATATAGCCCACTCTTATTCTGTATGGTATGGAATTGAATTTAATTGAAAATGTTTTTATTTCAAACAAGTCTGCGTGCGTGCGTGCACGTATTGTGTGTGTGTGTGTGTGTGTGTGTGTGTGTGTGTGTGTGTGTGTGTGTGTGTGTGTGTGTGTGTGTGTGTGTGTGTGTGTGTGTGTGTGTGTGTGTGTGTGTGTCTCATTCATGCTGTATTGTTCACCGGTCCTCCTCCAGCTAGCAGTGGGTTTAATCCTCCCTCTCATATTAAACCATATCAGTCCCGGCCCTCTGCCCCCAGCGCCCTCCAGAACCACCCTCCTCTGACTCACCCAGACCACGGCCCTCTGCCCCCAGCGCCCTCCAGAACCACGCTCCTCTGACTCACCCAGACCACGGCCCTCTGCCCCCAGCGCCCTCCAGAACCACGCTCCTCTGACTCACCCAGACCACGGCCCTCTGCCCCCAGCGCCCTCCAGAACCACGCTCCTCTGACCCACCCAGACCACGGCCCTCTGCCCCCAGCGCCCTCCAGAACCACGCTCCTCTGACTCACCCAGACCACGGCCCTCTGCCCCCAGCGCCCTCCAGAACCACGCTCCTCTGACTCACCCAGACCACGGCCCTCTGCCCCCAGCGCCCTCCAGAACCACGCTCCTCTGACTCACCCAGACCACGGCCCTCTGCCCCCAGCGCCCTCCAGAACCACGCTCCTCTGACTCACCCAGACCACGGCCCGGCTCCACGGCCGCGGGGTTAGTGGAGTCCTGAAGGGGTTCCCCAGTGTCTCCTAGGACCTAGCACCCTGCTCCCTAGAGGAGTCACCTAGCACCCTGCTCACTAGAGGAGTCTCCTAGGACCTAGCACCCTGCTCCCTAGAGGAGTCTCCTACCACCTAGCACCCTGCTCCCTAGAGGAGTCTCCTAGGACCCTGCTCCCTTGAGGAGTCTCCTAGCACCCAGCACCCTGCTCCCTAGAGGAGTCTCCCCTGCTCCCTAGAGGAGTCTCCTAGGACCCAGCACCCTGTTCCCTAGAGGAGTCTCCTAGGACCCTGTTCCCTAGAGGGGTGTCTCCTAGGACCCTGTTCCCTAGAGGAGTCTCCTAGCACCCTGTTCCCTAGAGCAGGGGTTTTCAAAGTGTGAGAGAGTGAGCCCCCCCTCAGAGAAAAAAATTCAGCTGAGCCCCCCCCCACCCAATTATTTTTTTTCTAAATACCCGTTTTTTGAAAGCTATCTTAATTATTTTACACATTTGAAACATCTTTGATCATAATTTTAAAACATTTGAAACATGTTTTTGAAACATTTGAAACATATTTTTTCAGCAACACGTCGGCAGATTTTAAACATATTTCTGAAACATTACAACATCTTTGTGCATTTTTAAACACACTTCTTCACACAATTTAACAACTTTATCTAAGCATGTTTTAGCTTAACCTTTTTTAAATACATTTGAACATCTTAATCTGTGTAAACTGCCAGTCTACACAGATTCATTCAGGGTCCGCGACTCTGATTTTTCTGAGTCTAATCAGATCTGCCTTTTCAGTCCAGAGATTCGACTATTCGGCGGGGTTTGTTTACCGGCGTTGCTATGGTGACCTAAATTATTATAAGCAACTGAAAACGATGCCGGTTTGAAACTAAAACTGTGATTCTGAAAAAAGTATAAATGCTATCAAAATTCCGTTTGGATAGTATTGAAGATACAAGTGTGTAGATTTGTTCAATGGTTTGAATGATGGTAAACGGTTGAAAAATGAATGAGTTACGATGTCTAGAAGTAGGTGTATCAGAATGGGCTGACGTCTTCAATGAAAACAGCTGTAAACGAAGCGGTATGAAACTAAAACGGTGATTCTGAAGACATTTTACATGATATCGAAATTCTGTTTGGATATTATTGAAGATACAAGTGTGTAGATTTGTTTAATGGTTTGCACGAAGATAAACGGTTGAAAATTGATTTAGTTATGTTCATAGGCGTCGATTACGGGGGACGGGGGGGGACATGTCCCCCCCACTATTTGAAATACGAATTTTGTCCCCACCAGTTTTAAAAATGTGCAAACCAATTGCGACTGAAAAAATCCCCACATAGGCCTACTCAACCGAAATCGTCGAGTCTAAAATCATGCGATAGGCGCGCTCGAAGACATCATTTATTAGATAGGCCTACCTAATAAACCGTCGGAACACACAAGACCGGAACCCATAGCAACGCCGGTAAACAAACCCCGACTCCCGAGAAGCCCAATCCCTATGAGCTCCCCGCTCTACGGCCATCCGGAGGCACACAGAGCTTTTGGCCGTGATATTATATAAACAATTATATTATATTATATACTATTATATATAGAGCTCCGAGAGTCGCAAACGGCAACAATCACTTTCTCCTCCATGCTGCAGTACACCCTGGACTGCACTGCACTGAGTTTGTCGGTTGAACGCTGATTGGCTGTTACGTTACACATGTCACTCAGTGGCCACACTGTTGAACGCTGATTGGCTGTCATCACGCAAAATTCGTGTCAAAGTTTAAATTTGTCGCGCCACAAATCCTTGTGAACGCGCTCGCCTGTGCACGCCGAAAGTGTGGCGCGACAAATCAAAAAAATTCGCCCGATACGCGTCTATACGTTCACTTTGTATGGGATCTTGTCGTCCCGTTGTGTTTGGTGTGAACGCACTGGAGAAGTTTCAAGACAGACAGCCAAAATTGACATTTTTATTCAGAAAATAGCCGGTCCTTTTGCTTCCTATAAAAAGCATTTTTGTGACACTGGATATCGATATGGATAGGCCCTACGTCATCTAGCCTGCATGTGGAGGGCCACATAAGGTAAGAAATTGGTTTACGTAAACTTTGCTGCTGGTTCTGTTTGCTCGTGAATCGTGATGACCTGGCCAAAGGTTACCCACGGTCCTAAGCGATTGTGATCTGATTCTGGTTTGTGCTCCAGTTAGTATGCATTGTATATATAGATTGCAGCTAGTAGCAGCTACACACGGTGCGATTGCTATGCCAATGTGGTTATAGTTGGTTTTGTCTGATTGAGATATGTGACGACTTGGAGCCCGGTGGGCCTATCCTGACATAAATATGTTCTTGCATAACCTGTGTGATTATCCTAAACTGAAGGGGATCTTATTTGCGGACAATTTTCTTATGATGTTGTACATTGGTCCTTCGCAAGTGTTTACTGGTGGTCAGGATTTTTAATGCAGCATAACATATGCTACCAGCAGCCCTTGCTCGTCTTCAAACGGCTGATGCTCAGTACCTCGTTTCATTTCGTACCCCCTTTACAGTCTGGCATTGTTTGTCTGGTAAACTCTGTTGATGTCAAGATAAGTGTTAAATTGCCAACACTGTTCTTTGTCCTGTGTGTATTAGTATTAGGCCTACATATCCCGAGCCAATACCCTGGTGTTTCCAACGCTGTTTTGCAAAACAAGCCAAAACACAAACTGTGGATTTCAATTTTTATTGTTCGAATAGGATCTTCATAGGGCTGGCCCGAATGCCATTTTTCAGGCTTCGAATACTCGTTGGTTTTTCCGAGCAAATATTCGAATACTCGTTCCAGAAAAAAACACCATCAAAAACAACATTAATAATCCTTATATACTCCCTGGAACCGATTTTGACAGTATCTGCATATTTTGTTGAAGATGTAATAGCTTTTTGAACGTTAATTAGTAGGCCTAAGTAGGTTGAAGTTCCTTAGTTTTTCCCCGTGAAAGCGAACAGCTGTTGCTCCGTTCCAAATCAGCTGTTCTCTGTCATCTCAGCCCTTACGGGAGCTTTTCAATTCATCCTGGAACGTGCATCTTTTCAGGGAATTTGTACAATAAATCCATAACAAATACCGAATATTGATTGTCTTATGTGTCCATATTATATCCATTATATTGACCGGGTATTCCCAAGACGCTCACGCTCTGCAGCAAGCCAGTCACAGTTGATTGGCGCGGCGCTGTACAGCGAACGTAAACAAACAACTTAGCTAAGGTTTTAAGTATTACTTTTCCTACAGAGATCCCGCTAATGTTGTGTTATAAAGTAAAGGGAAACAAGATATCTATTCTTCCTCCACCTCTCTCGCTTCTCTGCTTGGTGTCGCTGACGCTTATAGTTTGCCTCCCTCGCTCTGGTAAAGTCACCTACGTGGAAAAAAAAAATAACGAAGCTGCGAATACTGATTTAAGCTTCAAATACTAATTTTCCGAACCAGTATTCGAATATTCGAATAATTTCAACACCTGGCAATACACTGTAGAGCATATTGTAATGCAGCGTTGAATGGATGAATAGCTTACATAAGGGTACCCAGCACTTTTCAGACCACACTCAAGCTTATGGTTATTGTCCCCACCACTTCTAAAAACAAACTGACGCCCTTGACTGTATGGGTAATGGCTTTCTAATATCATATTTTCTTATTGTCTGCAGCAACTTTCTCCAAGTTGGAGAAGTTGCTGACCAATAAAAGGGCGCTGAAGGATGTTGCAAAACTGAGCCCCCACCACCGAACTTCATCTTTGGAGGCTTTCCATGCGGTTATTCTTCGTTTTGCCCCCAAAAATGTTGTCTTTCCCTTTATTGGAATGCTGTGCAGGTTAAAGAAAGTTTGTTTACTAAATACTTTTTGGAATTGTAGCCTAAAATATCTGTCAATATTAACATGTTTTGTCTTGTACTTCCAGACTCTACCTGGCTGCTATGCATTCAAATCACAATGTGGACCGACCACAGGCCGAAACAAAGGAAGGAGTACCGATTTATAAAATCTCCTTTGCAAAGGCTAGGAAGGGAGAGTGCAGAGCTAAACCACAAAAAACACAGCAGACCTTTGGGTTCAAATCAATTCAAACGACACATATTTTGGATTTCTAAAATGTTTTTCGATACAGGTTACGTTGATGACATCATAGATGTCATTTTTGAGGAAGTCTTTCCCAACCCTACGCCACACAGAGGCCCTGTTGGAGATCCCTGTTCCAGAGCCCCTAACGGCACAGTATGAGAAGCCTGACAAGGAGGCGGTCCTCAGCAGCCTTGTGTCAAGGTTCAAACGGGGGGACGTTTAAAACCGACATAGTGGCCTTCCTCAGCAGGAAACTCGGAGGGGGACCACACAAGCTGGAATCACAACCCGGATACTGCGTCCCAGGAGGCCCCAGCACCAGCTTACAAAGGAACGATAGGAGAGATACCTGTAGCGACTGAACAATTGATTCAGAGATTAAGTCTTGCAGATTTATCATTGCTTTGTGTTATGAAAATAAATATTACTATGCTCCTATGGCTGGTTTGTTCTGTTACTATTTTAAGTTGTTTTTTTTAGCTCGGATATAAATACATCTTCACAAAATTAGGCACAAGATTGAGAACAACTTCATTTATTTTATTAAATTCTATAACAATGCACAACTTACTTGTGTATTCTTCTCAAATTTAGAGGACCATAGTCGGCTCTATATATTTGGCTGGCATTCTGAATAGAGTAAACATTTAGGCAGACCGGCTCCAATCCAGGATGGTCAACCATACACGTTAGCTGTAGTTCGACCTCCCGTAGTCTTCTAGTAACCTAATTAGAATTTGAAAGGGTAAGTTTTATTTTTAAGCATTATTTGTCAAATGAGACAAAGTAGTTTCCATTTTAGTGGAGAGTGCTACCTGCGGTATCTCCATGCAGCAAATATTCTCCGCTTCTGTGGGCATGGTCGCACATTTTCCACAATGGCACCTATCCATAAAATAAAGGTAGATGTAATAATGGCAGAGGTCTGACTATAGTGGCTCTGGTTAGTGTCTATAGCTATACATATGACAGTGGACAAGCTGATGTTAGACGTAAATCTTCACGAGTAAATCATGGGTTACGTGTAACATGACTTCAATATAGGTTGAAATTCACCCATTAAATGAGCCAGTGACTTCTCTAAACTACAAAGATGACTGATATAGATGCTAATATAACGTTGTAACGATAGCAAATCAGCAACTTTAAAAGCCAACAACGTAGGCTAGCGTTAGCACATGATAACCGCATACATAAACAAACCAACTAAAGTACCGTATCCAGACACAATATTTTAAATTACCATTCAGAGACGTCCTGCTGTAGCCGCTGAGTACCAACTTCTTCAGGTGCTTCGTAATCCGGATCCGATTCTGGGTCAAACTGAAAGGCTTGAACGACTGGGTTTCTACGAGCCATTGCGATACAACCACCGTAAACAGAGCGCACGTGGCTGCAAGCTGCTCAGGGCCACACCCCCAACCTCCTCCTTGACACGCCCACCGAAACAGCGCATTTGGGGGAAGCTCAATGTGCGACTGGCTCGGAGTGGCTGTAACTCTGCACCATGGCTGAATTTCGGGAACGTCTTTGAATACTGTGTTAGTTGCCCACTAATACCTATATTAAAGAATACATAAAATAACATGTCATGGGACCTTTAATTCAGTGCCTTGATGGTGCATTGATAAGTTAGGAGGTTAACAGCTCAGGTTCGGATCCCCGCAAAAACACTTTCATTGTTTATTGGTCAACAGGGAAAAAACATGAGGGGTAACTGTCGTTTTTTATGTGCTATCATGAAATAAACATAAGGGGTAACACTGTCTATATTTATCCAATAAAACATAGGGGATGACTCTGTTGTTTTTCTTTGGTCGTCATGAAAAGAAATACAACGGGTAACGCTGTCGTTTTTATCAAATGAAACATGAGGGGTAACACCTTCGTTTTTATCAAATGAAACATAAGGGGTAAAAATTTCCTTTTTCATTGGTCGTCATGAAAAACATATCAAAAACATATGGGGTAACACTGTCGATATTTATCCATTAAAACATAGGGGGTAACACTGTAGTTTTTATCAAATGAAACATGAGGGGTGACACTGTTGTTTTTTATAGGTCGTCAGGAAAAAAAACATAAGGGGTAACACTGTTGTTTTTTTATCGGTCGTCATGAATAAAAACATAAGGGGTAACACTGTTGTTTTTTATTGGTCGTCAGGAAAAAAAACATAAGGGGTAACACTGTTGTTTTTTTATTGGTCGTCATGAAAAAAAACATAAGGGGTAACACTGTTGTTTTTTTATCGGTCGTCATGAATAAAAACATAAGGGGTAACACTGTTGTCAATAAAATATAAGGGGATAGATAGATAGATAGATAGATAGATAGATAGATAGATAGATAGAAAGATAGATAGATAGATAGATAGATAGATAGATAGATAGATAGATAGATAGATAGATAGATAGATAGATAGATAGATAGATAGATAGATAGATAGATAGATAGATAGATAGATAGATAGATAGATAGATAAATACTTTAATAATACATAATGGGTAACGTCATTAAAAAAACATTTGAAAAAAAAAATGAATAGTTCTGGTCAAATAAAATATAAGGGGCAACACTGTTGTTTTTCATCAGTCATCATGGGAAAAAACATAAGGGGTAACACTGTCGTTTTTATCAAATGAAACGTAAAGGGTAACACTCTGGTTTTTTTATCTGTCGTCATGAAAAACCCATAAGGGGTAACATTGTCGAAATGTATTGAATAAAACATAGGGGGTAACATGGGTGTTGATTTCAGGAGGGACTTGTCCCCAGTTGATCTAGATAGAATGACCATCTCAAACTCTGTGTGTGTGTGTGTGTGTGTGTGTGTGTGTGCGTGTGTGTGTGTGTGTGTGTGTGTGTGTGTGTGTGTGTGTGTGTGTGTGTGTGTGTGTGTGTGTGTGTGTGTGTGTGTGCATTTATCTTTTGAGTTTTATACGTCACCATAATCACGAAACATTGACTGAGCGTCTCTCTCACCGTCTCTGACAGCAGACAGGGCCCCGAGAAAGGACCGGTCCCAGGTATTGGGGAACGTGAGGGTCCGGGTGAGCAGAGGGTTGAAACACATACCATCGCCCTGACGGATCAGGAGGAGGTGAAGCCTTTCCGGCCCTTCAGGACGGAACCCCTTCAGACACATTAAGATGGCCTGGGCCGAAACCAAAGCCGTCATCACCACCGGCGCCCCCTGAACAACCCTGAACATCAAGATTTAGTCGTTGAGGCTGAGAAGGAGGGGGAAGCCACACAGAAGGCTGAGGGGAAGGGCCTCAGGCCTCGGTTGAAGAATGACACTCTCAAACTTGTGTTTGAGTATCAATAGAATTGATCAAAGACAAACTGATGACTAGTCTTTCTTGGCCCCACTGTGAGTGTTGATGCAAATGTTTGGGTATAAAACATGAATAGATTTGGAAACAGCTGATGGACTTGGGAGAACAAATTTCAAATGGTGACTTTGTAAACACGACTGTGTTATTGTCAACTTTTTGTATTAAAGTAATATTCTTATTTCAGTGGTTTCCATTTGAGTTATTAAAAGGCCTATTCGGTAGATTGCAATAAAAACAAATCCAGTTGCCTGCGACGACGAATCAACATCAGGTACCACCTCTGGCCGGTCGGAACCTGACGGGCCGCTGTGACATCACCGCCTCTATATAAGTCCCCGCTCCTCAGTCCAGTCCTCAGTGGTGATCAGAGAGCAACGACTGAGCTGCATATCAATAACCAGCGACAGCAACAAACTGAGAGATCCACTATGGTGAGGAAGAGACAGGAAGAGAGACAGGAGGGAGACCAGGAGACCCTGTGTGGGGACCCCTCGTCGCCCCCCGGAGAACAGCGTCCGGCACAGGTGAGGAAGGAGAGGACACGCACGCCGACCGCACACGCACACTTTGAGTCTGCAGACGCACATTTGTATTCTGTAAAAACTTGTGGTTGTACATGATTATATTAAGTTGGGGTCCAACTGACTTTCTTTAAAGAAGTGCAGGCAACACACACCCACACACATACACTCATACACACACACACACACCCCCACACCCCCACACACACACACTCAAATACACACATACGATTGTACACATTTAATATCAGTGCTTTATAAAAAATATATATGATACATATGTATATGATCTATAAATACGTTTATGCATGTTTTTCTTGAACTTTTCTATTCGAAAAAACATCAAAATTATTGATTTATGCTTCAGCATATTTTTGCCATTTTCAAAAGAATGTATACCCAAACATTCCGTCCCCGTGACGACGTCCCCTTGACGACGTCCCCGTGACGACGTCACCGCGGCGGCCCTCTGACATCACGGGGCCACGCTCCTCGATATAAGATAATAATAACAACTAGAAAATGCATTTCCTGCAGAAAAGAGTGTTTTAGTGCAAAGTGAGTTTGAAAATATTATGAAAAGCGCTGTGCTGTATCTGAAACGTGCCGGATGGCCGTAGCGCGGCGAACTCTGTAGGGATTGTGCTTTGCGGGTTTGTTTATCGGCGTTGCTATGGTTACCTAGTTATTATAAGCAACTGAAAACGATGCCGGTTTGAAACTAAAACTGTGACTTTGGAGAAAGTATAAATGCTATTGAAATTCCGTTGGGATAGTATTGAAGATACAAGTGTGTAGATTTGTTGGTTTGACCGATGATAAACGGTTGAAAAAGGATTGAGTTACGAAGTTATAAGAAGTAGGTGTATCAGAATGGGCATTGACGTCTTCAATGAAAACAGCTGAAAACGAAGCGGTATGAAACTAAAAGTGTGATTCTGAACAAAGTTTAAATGATATCGAAATTCCGTTTAGATATTATGGAAGATACAAGTGTGTAGATTTGTTAAATGGTTTGAACGAAGATAAACGGTTGAAAATTGATTTAGTTACGTTACTAAGTACCAGAGGACGGCTCTGCCGTCCTCCCATTGACTCCCATGTTATAAAAAATTATTAAAAGTAGAATATCTCAAAAAGTATAAAATATTTTCAAAATCTGAAGAGAAACACGCGATTCCAAGCTATTCTGAATATTTAAAAATTTGAATGGAGTCTCTAGGTGAAAAATTGAGGAAGGAGATAGGTCCCAAAGTTTGTAGAGAATAAGAAAGAAAGAAAGAAAGAAAGAAAGAAAGAATAAAACTTATGAAGAACAATAGTTGAGCGCTGCATTCAGCACTCACCTAATAACCTTTATTTATGCATTGCTTTTCTAAACAGAGCTACAAAGTGCTTTACAAATAAAAAGAAAGACAGCAAAACAACCAAACAAAAATTAATGTCTAAGAATAACTGTATCACAGGTCTTTTTTTTTGTTAGCTTTGGGGCTAACACAGAAAAAGACCCGTCCCCTTTAGCAGCTAGCCGGGACTCAGGAATAGTGAGTAAAATATAAGTCACCGCTCCTCAGTGCCGTGCTCAGTGGTGATCAGAGAGCGGAGCGATGAGCGTTACCGGGTGATCAGAGAGCGAGCACAGCGGCCAGTGAGCCAAGTTAGCAAAGAGCGAGGGAACTATGGAGAAGAGAGGGGCGAGGAAACATTAACGGTGACGATCTCCTCCGACAGGAGGAAGAGGCCACCCCCGATCCGGACCCCCCCCCGCCCCATCAGGTCTCCACCTTGTCAAAAAACAAAGAACGCCTGAGACAGGTGAGGAAGGAGAGGACACCAACACCCACACGGAGCGACTGAGACGTCTTTGTGTTTCCTGTCGTGGGTCTTCAGTGTCGGTTCGTGTTTGACCCGAAGAGTTCCTGATGCCGTGTGTTTGTGTCCTAGGTGGTGATCAGATGGATGGAGACAAATGAAGAAGCGAATGACCCGGACCTTGGCCAGACCCCCCCGGACCATGGCCAGACCGCCCCGGACCAAGGCCAGACCGCCCCGGACCACGGCCAGACCCCCCCGGACCACGGCCAGACCGCCCCGGACCGAGACGAGACCGCCCCGGACCAAGGCCAGACCGCCCCGGACCACGGCCAGACCGCACCGGACCAAGGCCAGACCGCCCCGGACCACGGCCAGACCGCCCCGGACCGAGACGAGACCGCCCCGGACCAAGGCCAGACCTCCCCGGACCAAGGCCAGACCGCCCCGGACCACGGCCAGACCGCCCCGGACCACGGCCAGACCGCCCCGGACCAAGGCCAGACCCCCCCGGACCACGGCCAGACCGCCCCGGACCACGGCCAGACCGCCCCGGACCACGGCCAGACCGCCCCGGACCAAGGCCAGACCCCCCCGGACCACGGCCAGACCGCCCCGGACCGAGGCCAGACCGCCCCGGACCGAGGCCAGACCGCCCCGGACCGAGATCAGACCGCCCCGGACCGAGATCAGACCGCCCCGGACCGAGATCAGACCGCCCCGGACCGAGGCCAGACCGCCCCGGACCGAGACCAGACCGCCCCGGACCGAGGCCAGACCGCCCCGGACCAAAGCCAGACCCCCGATGAACCTGGTGAGTTCGCTGCATTGTTGTTTTTACCTGTTTGTGTGTGTGTTTACCTGCTTGTGTGTGTGTGTGTGTGTGTGTGTGTGTGTGTGTGTGTGTGTGTGTGTGTGTGTGTGTGTGTGTGTGTGTGTGTGTGTGTGTGTGTGTTTGTGTGTGTGTGTGTTTGTGTGTTAGAGCCCGACAAATATATCGGCGGTCCGATATTATCGGCTGATATTAGGCATTTTCCAAACTATCGGTATCGGCCGATTAATAAATATTAAAAAAATTAAAAATATATATATTGTTTTAAGTTATTGTGGTTTGTTCAAAGGACATTGATTTTCGTATCTTAAGTTTGTATTTTTATACATTTTATTTATGAGAAATTTAATGAATTTGGAACTTGACTTTTCTGTTTTGAAAATAAAGTAAGACTAATCAATATAAAAAAAATATATATATGTATATATTTTTGTAGTTATTGTGTTTTTGTTCAAAGGACATTGATTTTCATATCTTAAGTTTGTAATACATTTTAATTATGAGAAATTTAATACATTTAGATTTTGACTTTTCTATTGTGACGATAAAAGAATAAAATAAAGTTTATTTTTAAACTGCATTACCTCATTATTTTAGTAAGGACTCATAAATAGCTACAAATAACCAATGTTAGGGAAATCCGTTTATGTTTTGTTACGCGTTTCTGGAATTCCTTTTTTTAATAAATATCGGCCGATATATCGGCCGATATATATTTATACCTTTATTGGTCGGGCTTTAGTGTGTGTGTGTGTGTGCGCGCGTACGTGCGTGCTGTATTGTATGCATTTATCTTTTGAGTTTGATGTGTCAGCATAATCACGAAACATTGACTGAGCGACTCACTGTCTCCGAC
>NW_026613545.1:112500-140000 GCF_026213295.1 Gadus chalcogrammus
TGATGGCACCCGACCAGGTCGACATCAATGTGACATCACACAGGAGGGAAACGCAGCTTTGTCGGAGCCCGGGTGAATTTAAACAAAGTAGTCAAACATCTGATGGGACTCAACCAAGTCCTCATCGGTGTTGCATCACACTGAGGTGTGTAATGCTTTGTTTAAATTCACCTGCGCTTGGACCAAGCTGCGGTTTCTCTCCAGTGTGAAGTCACATCGATGTGGACTTGGTTGGGTCCCATCCGATGTTGGACGTACACACTTTGTTTCAATTCGCCTGGGCCCAAATGCCAATTCTTGCATATAAAATCAAATAAAAATATGTTTGCCGGCGGTTGTTCGAGGGAAAGTAATAGCTAAAACCTCTAAAATAAAGAAACTTAAAGCAGAGGCGTACCAGAACCACTCTTTAAGATTAAGAGAACTGGAACAGCAATATCAAAAGACAAACAACCCGAATATATGTAAAAAAATTGATAAATGATATATTAATGGACGAATATGGAAAAAAGAACATATTTATGAAACAAAATTATTATGAAATTGGCCCAAGAGCAACTAAACTCCTAGCAAAACGTATACGAAAACAACAAGCAATGAGACGATAGACGAGCCGGAAAATATAGAAAGAGTATTTAGGGGGTTCTATGAAAAATTATATACGCAACCGGCTGCTGCGAACGAGGAAGAAATTAGAACCTTTTTAAACTAATTGGATTTACCGTCGATTGGCACTTACCAAAATGAAAGATTAACAGCAGACATTACAAGGGAAGAGATTATTTATGCTATAAAACCATTGAAAAACGATAAATCTCCAGGGAGCGATGGTTATCCTGCAGAGTGGTACAAGATTTTTAAGGAGGAACTGCTACGAGCTCTCCAGACTTCCTTTAATTGGACTCTAAAAGAAAACAAAACACCACCAACATGGGCAGAAGCAATTATATCAGTCATTCCAAAACCAGGCGAAGATAATGATAGATGTGAAAATTATAGACCGATCTCAATACTAAATGTAGATTATAAACTATATGCGTCAATTATCTCTAAAATAATAAATACCTTCATTACAGAATTAATTGACGAAGATCAAACGGGATTCATATCGGGCCGCCAATCCCAAGATAGTATACGCCGAACTCTACAAATAATTGACAATGCAAGAAGAGAGAAACAAAGCACTGTACTGGTTAGCATTGACGCGGAGAAGGCATTCGACTGTGTGAATTGGAAATTCCTTTATCAGGTGTTGGAACGATTCGGATTTAATACCAAATCAGTTCAATTGATTAAAACACTTCATCAAAAACCCTCTGCTAGAATTAAAATTAATGGAAGTTTGTCCAAGAAAGACAAGGATACTGTATGTCGCCGATCCTGTTTGCGATTTTTATTGAGCCCTTAGCTCAAGCAATCCATCAAAATAAAGAACTTAAAGGGGTCACGATTAAGGGTATAGAACATGAATTGGGACTTTTTGCTGATGATTTAATAGCTTTCCTCGATCAACCCAACACGTCGCTCCCTAATTTGATGAAGCTACTACACACGTATGGCCATCTGTCAGGATATAAAATTAATGTTTCCAAAACACAGATTTTATCATTTAATTATACCCCACCAAAAGAGATCATGGAAATATATGACCTTAAGTGGAACCTAAAGTCAATTCAATATTTGGGCGTTACGATCACCGACCTATATAAAGCAAATTATAACAATTTAGATCAAGAAATAAAAAAAGATATAGCAAGATGGTCTACCCTCCCCTTGATCTAAACTCAAGAATTTAGATAGTTAAGCTTAATATATTGACCAGATTTCTCTATCTATTCCAATCTTTACCAATAGAGGTCCCCAGGGGTCAATTTGCTAATTGGGACAGAATGATTTCCAGATTTGTCTGGGGGGGCAAAAGACCTAGAGTCAGATGCAAAACTCTTCAGCTAAGGAAAGAGAGAGGAGGTATGGGTCTTCCAAAATTAAAGGAATACTATTATGCTGCTCAATTGAGACCTGTGTACTGTTGGTGTAGGTCAGAATTTAGAGCAAAATGGAAAGACATAGAAAGAGAAGTAAACCAAATTCCAATTCAACATTTCATTGGAGATAACAAACTATACAAAGAACTAAAAAATAAAATGGACCGAACAACAGTACACACGCTAGGTCAATGGTTTAAATTTTGAAAGTATATAAGATTCAGAATGACATTAATATATTAAAATGGGTAGCACATGATAGAAATTCCAAACCTGCATTGTATGATCCAGGATTCAAGCACTGGGTAACAAAGGGAATAACAACTTGGTGTGTTTTGGTTAAAGACGGGAGGCTGGAGAGTTTTGAAAATATAAGAAGAAAATATGAATTGGGAGCTCATGAATTCTATAGATACCTTCAAATGAGGGACTATTTCAAAAGGGAAATCGGGTCAGATTCTCCCAAGGAGCTGAACGGTGTCATCCAAATCATAATAAAAGCATATCAGGAAAGTAACATAAGAATAATTTCGGCAATGTATAGAGTTTTGAATACTAACGACAAACATTTAACTAAATATATTAAGACGAAATGGGAAAAAGGACTCATTGTACAAATTTCAGATGAAGATTGGCATGATATGTGGAGGGTACATCACTCGTCCACCAGTTCACGAACTTGGAGGGAATTCTCATGGAAGAATCTCATTTGTTTCTTTATAACACCAAAAGTGAAAAGTAAGCAGCTTAACAAGAGTCAGAAATGTTGGCGGGAATGTGGGTCTTACAATGTGGACCATGCACATGTTTTTTGGAATTGTCAGAAAATAACTGTATTTGGGAGATGGTTCGTAAAGTATTAAAGCAAATACTAGGATAAGAGGTCCCCAAAAGTAGTTTGGTGCTCTATCTATGTACATTTCAGGAAGAGAATATTATTGCGAGTGATATATATTTGATAAAAATACTGCTGGTAGAGAGCAAGAAAGCTATCACCAGACATTGGTGTAAAGAAACACCACCAACGAAGACTCATTGGTTTACTATTGTTGAAGAGATAGCTGTAATGGAGAAACTGACACACAAACTGAGACTTCAAGAAACACAATTCGACTGTAAATGGGAAAAATGGACACTTTACAGGACTCAAAATGAAGACATTGGATTGGAACAGTAGTAGATAATTACAAACTCAGGATATGAGAATATGAAGGTACTTCCCAGGCAGGTTTTTCTTGTTTTTTTTTTGTTTGTTTTTATTTCTATTGCCATTCCATTTGTTGATGTTGATATAATGTTGTCATGTTACTGTGAAAAACTGTCAATAAAGATGACAAAGTGACAAAAATAAATAAAATATGTTTGCCAAAATCTTCATCCTCTTGTGTCTTTTTATAGATGTATTCGTATGTCTTATACTTGGTGGCAGACACACACTCTATGACACACACGTGTTAAAGTGTGCACACACACAACAATAGCAGATGGTGGAAGAAGAACCTGAAAGCCATGAGTCTTCCCAGAAAAGGGCCCTGGTAAAAGTAAAAGGCCCCCAATAGAATACGACTTGAGTAAAAGTCTTCCACTATCTGATATTAATTGCACTTAAGTATCAAAGGTAATTTTCTGATATTATGTGTACTTGAGCATGGAAATTAAAAGTACAAGTATTGTTAATAAAAAAAGCAAACCAATAAATGTTTTCCGATTTCAGATTTATTGGAACTTTGACAATAACACACACACACAGAGAGAGAGAGAGAAACAGAGGAGAGAGCAACAGAGACAGAGAGACAGAGACAAAGAGTAGGCACAGCAATTGTCACCGCATTGTCTGTGTCGGAGGCTAACTTGCACCTGTTGAGGTGGCATGCTCCGGTAGAGCTGCTCTTTTGCATCACGCTAACCGGGGCTAACAGAGCCTGTCTCTTCCCGTCCTATTAACTGTACTTATGGAAGAGAGCCTGATTAAATCCGGATATTTTAATAAATTGGGTGTTATAGGTTTTAAACAACATGTCCGAGTTATTTGAATGAGAGAAGCTCAGCTAGCTCGATGCTAAAGGGCTAACCGGAGCTAACAGCCTGTCCCCTCCCGTCCTATTAACTGTATTTATGGCTATGCCTTTTTCTCTTTTCAATATGACCAAACACAATGGCCAGAGGACCAGCATCCTTTTTTAACCAATAAACAAAATAATCTTTGAGTTCTACATGTTCTAGAAATGTTCATTAATTGACAGTCCTAATGTTTATTTTCTTTTCTTCTGATTCTTTATTACAGTATGGAAGGGGAGATTTGGAGGTACCTGGTCAGGTCTTGGTCAGCCTTCAAATCCCAGATGTGGAGACTGCAGGGATACCTCACAGATAAGACACTAAAGAGCCATCTCTCATTCATCGAGTGGACTCATTGGTTTGCGAATGACCACAAAGATGCTCCCATAGGCAGATTGCTGCATGGCATTCACCGCTTATTCAAATGGAAGAGGTTGAAGCAGTCTTCCTTGTGGTCACTTGCCATAACAATGTCATGTGTTTTATGAAAACACCATCAGTAACATTTAAATTGAGTTGATGGCTCTTTTTTTTGTCTGATTTCTTCAGTGTTCAGTGCCTGTTTGTGAGATATGCATTGTTTGAAAGATAAGTCTTTGATTTTGTTTAATTTTAATATGCCTTTCATCAACAGTGGTTTGGGGTTTTATAACAACAATTAAAGTGCTTAACTACTGGTGAACGATGTTGCAGAACATATATGGTTTGTGTTGATCGCATTGAAAAGGGAATAACCAGTTACAACTTATATGGTAAGAGCCTGGTAATACCATGGAAACAAACGAGGCTTCCTTTTACAGTACAGTTTCAGCTTAATTACTGGGTAAATTGTCGTGTTTTACTTGGTAACGTCGCAGAAGGTACATGGTACAAGTGTGTGTTGACTGCATGGAAAAGGGAATAATGTATTACAAATTATATGGTAAGAACCTGGTAATACCATGGAAACAAACGAGGCTTCCTTTTACAGTACAGTTTCAGCTTAATTACTGGGTAAATTGTCGTGTTTTACTTGGTAACGTCACAGAACGTACATGGTACAAGTTTGTGTTGACTGCATGGAAAAGGGAATAATGTAATACAAATTATATGGTAAGAACCTGGTAATACCATGGAAACAAACGAGGCTTCCTTTTACAGTACAGTTTCAGCTTAATTACTGGGTAAATTGTCGTGTTTTACTTGGTAACGTCACAGAACGTACATGGTACAAATTTGTGTTGACTGCATGGAAAAGGGAATAATGTAATACAAATTATATGGTAAGAACCTGGTAATACCATGGAAACAAACAAGGCTTCCTTTTATAGTACAGTTTCAGCTTAATTACTGGGTAAATTGATGTGTTTACTTGGTAACGTCGCAGAACGTACATGGTACAAGTTTGTCTTGACTGCATGGATAATGGAATGTATCTATTATAAATTATATGGTAAGAACCTGGTAATACCATGGAAACTTTGGTCTTTGGTCTTTGGTCTTGGCCATAGTGGAGTTTGGAGTGTGACTGTTGTCAAAGGACACCAGAAACACAATTGTAGACCTGCACCAGACCTGCTGGGAAGTCTGAATCTGCAATAGGTAAGCAGCTTGGTGTGAAGAAATCAACTGTGGGAGCAATTATTAGGAAATGGAAGACATACAAGACCACTGATATCTCCCTCGATCTGGGGCTCCACGCAAGATCTCACCCCGTGGGGTCAAAATGATCACAAGAACGGTGAACAAAAATCCCAGAACCCACACTGGGGGACCTAGTGAATGACCTCCAGAGAGCTGGGACCAAAGTAACAAAGGCTACCATCACTAACACACTACGCCGCCAGGGACTCAAAATCCTGCAGTGCCAGACGTGTCCCACTGCTAAAGCCAGTGCATGTCCGGGCCCGTTTGAAGTTTGCTAGAGAGCATTTGGATGATCCAGAACAGGATTAGGAGAATGTCATATGGTCAGATGAAACCAAAATAGAACTTTTTGGTAAAAACTCAACTCGTCGTGTTTGGAGGAGAAAGAATGCTGAGTTGCATCCAAAGAACACCATACCTACAGTGAAGCATGGGGGTGGAAACATCATGCTTTGGGGCTGTTTTTCTGCCAAGGGACCGGGACGTCTGATCCGTGTGACGGAAAGAATGAATGGGGCCATGTGTCGTGAGATTTTGAGTGAAAACCTCTTTCCATCAGCAAGGGCACTGAAGATGAAACGTGGCTGGGTCTTTCAGCATGACATGACCCCAAACACACACCGCCCGGGCAACGAAGGAGTGGCTTCGTAAGAAGCATTTCAAGGCCCTGGAGTGGCCCTAGCCAGTCTCCAGATCTCAACCCCATAGAAAATCTTTGGAGGGAGTTGAAAGTCTGTGTTGCCCAGCGAAGGTCCAAAAACATCACTGCTCTAGAGGAGATCTGCATGGAGGAATGGGCCAAAAATACCAGCAGCAGTGTGTTGAAAACCTTGTAAAAACGTACAGAAAACGTTGGCCTCCGTCATTGCCAACAAAGGGCATGTAACAAGTATTGAGATGACCTTTTGTATTGACCAAATACTTATTTTCCACATAATTTGCAAATAAATTCTTTGAAAATCAGACAATGTGATTTCCTCGATTTTTTTTTTCATTTTGTCTCTCATAGCTGAGGTATACCTATGCTAAAAATTACAGGCCTCTCTCATCGTTTTAAGTGGGAGAACTTGCACAATTGGTGGCTGACTAAATACTTTTTTGCCCCACTGTATACAATGGGGAAGAGGAAGCAGCAGGTAAGTAGGGGATGGGGGATGAAGGAGAAGGTGGCAGGGGAATGGGGAACACGGGATGGTGATAAAAGATAAAAAACTAATGAAATTAAATGAAAATAGGTGCCTGGATAAGAGGAGGAGCCGAGGGAAGGGTCAATGGGGAGCCGGGAGAGTGATCTTAATGAATTAAAGATCAGATCACATACAGGTCATTTGACGGCACTATCACGTAAATTGGTTAACTTGTGAATTTGTAATAATGAATTAAAGCTCACGAACTAGGAAGCTGACGCGCCGATATTGTTCAATAATTAATAATGAAACAATAATATTGGTAACACTTAGTTTGATAGTCCACTGTTAACACTCAACAAGCCATCAGTAGATACTCAGTTGCATATTCAACTGTAAGTTAACTATAAGGTGCACTATTGTCGATGGTTAGTTGATATTTAATAATTAAACAGAGCTTGTCCATAGCAGAGGACATGCCCTACGGGGAGAGCACACACACACACACACACACACCACACACACACACACACACACACCACACCACACACCACACACACACACACCACACACACACACACACACACACACACACACACGTGATAACCGTCTAATCATAATAATAATAATAACCGGAGATTCAATACATCTCGGAGGACAGACTGAGGCCTGTGCACATTTACGTAATAATGCAATAATAATAATAAACAGAGATTCTGTCCATAGCAGAGGACATGCCTAGGCCTACGGAGAGCACACGTAATAACAGTCTAATCATAAACTGTAAAGAATTCAAGTCATGCATTGTTCACTTACATTTGACTCTTGATCAATTCGTAACTTATATTTGGCCAAAACATTGTGGCTCGGGCTGATGAACATTCAATTGTAACGTAGTTTGAGAAGTAAAAGAAAGACAATGACAATCGTCATGTCGTACTGACCTCACGATCATTGTCAACCATAAAACTTTGTTTTCCCCAAGAATCCTGTCTTCTGCCTTTATGTTGGGTAGTCCAAAGGCTGCTGATTTTATGTTTGTTGGACACTGTAACAGTGTGTCACTATCTTATTGCCTGCATGAGAGATCAATGTTGTTATAAGCTGTTACGTCTTTCTTACCGATCGCAGTTCAAGGCTGACTTGGGCTGTACCACTTCGGGAGGGGTCGCTCAGTTGAATTGGTTGCGCCGTTGACTCCATACATGGACATTGGAATGCGGTTTTCACTCGCTGCAATGTTGCATCTGTGGCTGCCGGTAATTCGAGAAGGGTCCAGCTGCAGGCTTGGGCGTTTCCGTCATGACACAAAAACGCCCATCGGGCGTTCCCGTCATGACACAAAAACGCCCATCAGGCGTTCCTGTAGCGTTTCATCGATCAATCAAGAAGAGGTGAGTTTCGCAAGGCATGCTGGGTATGCTACCCTTCCTTTTTTGGTGGTTTTACCTCGTAGTAACTTTCCAGAAAAACGAAAGGGTTATGATGAGAGATTATGTCAGTAAGTATGATATTGTTTATTTGACAACATTGGCTGTGAAGTATTCTCATTTAAATCACTGATTTAGCTGTGGTATCGTTGTATCCGAATTCGAATCCGATGTAAATACTCGTGACAAGCATGGTTCGGTAGCAGCGAATGCTATGCTATCTCGTCCATAAACGTAGCATATACTAGCCAGAAATCAGCAACGTTTAAGACGGTTTGTAGGTAGAGGGTAAAGTTTGCAGCGAAGGCTTTGCCGATTATTTTACTGTGAGGTTAACATTACCAAAGTACATTGTTAAGTTGGATGTTAAGGTGTCAGCTTGCATGGTAAGAGACATGAAATCGGGGCCACGCTGCTTCGTTGTGGTGAGACACGCATCGGATTAAACTGCATGTAAAGTACGTTTAAACAAACTAGTACGTTTACATGCATGGCATATCAGAGAATTCTGTCAGTTCGGTCGCGGTGCAATGAATGAATAAAGATCGTTAACACTCTGAAAAACAGATGACAGATGTGCCCGCAGTTACTACTTTATTACCTCGTTGGTGACCAACGTTAAGGAAAACATGTACTTGCGTGTTGATGACGTATACCAAACCTTTTCAGTACCCTGGCACATGCTTTGTCCAATGGACCATGGAAGGGACTTTACTTGGCTGACGAGGTAAAACGTGTGGCTGGCGCACGATTCATTGCATCTAGTAGAGTAGCATTCACTGGTAGACAGGCAGGCCTCTAGATTGTTTATTATGATTTAATGAAGTGTTCCTATGTGACGCTGATGGGCCCTGGTTGCTGCTAAATGCTTGTTGAAAGTGCATTGTGCACTTTTTGTATGTAGCTACAAAATGAGGGTGGATAATCACTTTATAGTTTATAGGCATTATGTACTAATGAGAATCATTGACAAATCACAGTCCCCTTTTACCACCACAGGACGCACCTCACCAGTATCAGAGCACAGCTGTGGGGCGTTCATGCTGATGGTGAGATGCATTATTTTCAGAAATGATGACTGATGACTAGTTTGCAAAACAACTAACTCATTTGTATGTTAATTTGGGTACGCAATGTATTCTACCCTCCAAAAGCAATATGATATCAGTGAGGTGAGTTCTTTCAAATCTCAATCAGATGTGTAGCATGAAATATAAGGCTTTTAATAATTTAGTCATCCTATCTGGAGGCTACAATTAACATGCATCAATAGGTCATATACCTTACTTTGTCTTCAGGTACTGCACTTACGAGAGGAGATGGCTACATCTTCACAATAATTTACACTGCCATAGTACACTGCTAAACAGTACTGTAACATGGATTTGTATCAGGCTATGAAGTCATTTAAAGCATAACTTTACTTTTCAGGGGGACATGCTCTCTATCAGGAGGTGGTGGTTGGACAGCTGTTGGAGACCTTTATGCTTGAAAGGTTTATATACTGTGTCCATGTTGCTATTTACTTATTTTTGGTGCTCACGAAGATCGTAGCCAATACACTTGTCTCTCTGTCTCTAGCCCTGCAGAACTAGCTGGCTCCTTCTCACCCTCTCCATCTCCCATCTCAGTTACACCTTCCAATCACTAAGCAGTGAAAGGTATTGCATACTATGTCCATACTTTTCTATTTACGTATATTCTCTCTTGCTCTTTCTCAGACTTTTGATCGATCAGTGATTGCCTTTTTGTTTAATGGTGTGGGTTGTGTTGGTCTGGGCTTGTGTGATTGAATTGAAGGTTGATTATAATCCCTGTTTCTCTCCCTCTCTCTCGCTCTACTTCACTCTTTTCGCTTTTCGGCTCTCTCGCTCTCTCTAGCCCTGCAGGACTAGCTGGCACACCAAGCTCACCCTCTCCATCTCCCCATCTCAGCCACACGCTCCAATCTGGCACAACAGAGGACAGGCCATTCTTACCACCCTAAGTCCTTCAGTAAATTGTACAAGAGACGCTGAGACTGTACATGGCGATGCTTGGCGTGTTCAACAGGGTTTCAAACACATTCCGAGAACTAATCAAGCCTCTCCATCATTCCATATATATAAATGACAGTTTGGCAGGGGACATTAAGCTTAATAAAGACAATCTCATCTACATAACGGTTAGAAAGATTTACAACAATGCAGGCTGTGTCAGTGGCCTTGCGCTACGCCTCAAAGGCTTCTCAAAAAGAAGAATTGGCCAAGCGCACCCCTGGTACTGAGGCACGTTGCATATGGCAGGTTTGTCATAAAAGATGTCTGCCTAGCATAATGTTCTTTTATTACTCCTTTTTCGTTTTATTTGGGCCGTCTTTTTTTGCAATCCCTTTCATTTGTAAATGTACATACTACTGTAGTAAATGTATCTGCCCAGAAATGCTGGTATTTTATTACTCCTTTCTTTTTTGTTTTTGTGACAAATGCTATACGATGTATATAACATACATTTGTGCCTACGATGTATGTTGTAAGGTTAATTGTTACAGAGCAATTACTGTATTTTGTCTTTATTGAAAACATTCAGTGGGAAAGTAAGTGAACACTTGGAGTCAAATGGTCTACTGTTTGAGCCTTCATAGTGTCTGGTAACTGGATTTGAACTGCATAATGTCCCAAGTGTTATTTTAATCTATTCATTATTTAATTTGGGCATATTCTTAAACAACTATATCAAACATCTCACTTATACCTAATACCCTACCTATACTAACCCAGAAGATAATGAACATGAGATCATGGAGCCTCCCTGTAATGATCGTGTTGCATCAAGTTTGATGCAAAGTTTGGGCCGAGATCCGACACATAAATGTAAGCCAACATTCTGTAGGCCCAGCTGGCTAACGTAGCCTACCCGTATTACGAGATCGAAAAAGAAGGGGGCGCTAACGTCAGTTCTATGCTGCCCATGCTACTAGATCGACGAAGAAGAACGGGGCGTTCCAGCCTGCGTAGACGAAAACGCCCATCACGAGAACGCCGGGGGGGCGTTTTAGTCTGCGTGAACGAGAACGCCCACGACACGGGAACGCCCATTTGTGTCTGCAGTCGGATGATATTGGGTAATTCAACCACAAAGAAGTAAACTCTACGAGGTTCGTCTGTAGCCATGGCACACAAATATACATTAACTTGTATATTTGTAATAATTAATTAATCCTCACCAACGAGGAAGCTGACACACCGTTATTGTTCAATAATTAATAATGAAATAATAATAGTAAACAGAGATTTTGTCCATAGCAGAGGACATGCCCTACGGAGAGCACACACACACACACACACACACACACACACACACACACACACACACACACACACACACACACACACACACACACACGTGATAACCGTCTAATCATAAACTGTAAAAAATTCAAATCATGCACTAAATATTAAATTGTTTTAGAAATGTTTAGGGTTTTATAGTAACTTTTATTTATTAAATGAATTAATGAAATGAATGAATAAATTAATAAAAAGTGTGATTTCCTGAAAACTGTCTATTCAATTAATTAATCATGAAAACATTAAGGTACGGGTCTGAAACTGCAGTATGGTTCATAGGACAACACAGGCAATTGCCTTGCAGAGTTTCAGACCCGTGCGGCAGAGATCACCAGTCTGACTGCTTCTGTGTGAATTTTAAAGGGCAAGTGGGAAAAAAAAATGTCCACTTTTTTTTCCAGATTATCGTTCAGTGGCTCTGGGGAACCTCTGTTGCGAATCTGGTGGGCCTGGGCTCAAAGGTCACCGCGCGGCGGCCAACGAGACTTGTTTTTACAAAATGCCCTATAGTGAAAATGACACTGTCTCCGTTTAATTAGGCATCGACGCTTTAAGGTAGGGTCTGAAACTGCAGTATGTGTTATAGGACACCACAGGCAATCGCCTTGTAGAGTTTCAGACCCGAGCGGCCTTCCCAAGTGTCAAAGGTCAGCCGTTACCTTCGACGGCGCGACCTCCATGACAGTCTATTTCAGCATAATTCCTAATTCCTGTGATACTTTAACTGGAGCTGGACACTAAAAAAATGGGCAAAACGTTTTTATTCCCATTCTGAGTCTAAGTCCACAAGGATATACTCAAACAGTTACAATGTTTTTATTCTGCTTCTGAGCCAAGTCCAAATGGGCTTAGTCAAAAAAACGGCCAAAAACGTTTTTATTTCCATTCTGTGCCTAAATGTGGATGGACTTAGTCTCAAAAACGGTGAAAATGTTTTTCTTCTTCTTCTAGGCCCTTGTTTCCATCCTCCAGAGTGGGCAGGATGTCCTCAGAAGGTGTCCGAAAATAGTGCATGGTCGTCGGACTGACCGTCGGGATCGGGAGGGTATGTCATGGAGCCCGTGCCACCAGCCCCAACTTTTTTCACCCATGGTTAATCAGTTAGGGAATCTCTAAAGGGACTCTCTCAAGGTTTTTTCTTTGCCTTTTTTGTGACTAGTTACATTCTGACTTAGTGACAGAAGCAGAATAAAAACATTTTCACTGTTTTTTGGCTTAATCCCTTTGGACAGCGAAACCGGCTTTTTCACACCTGTGCAGTTAAACTGGTAGGGTCCAGTGGTGTAGTCTACGTGATACGCAGGTATACGCCGTATACCCACTAGGAACGCACCAGGATTTGCGTACACCCACTTAAAAATGTGCAGGATACGTATCAATCGTCTTGTGACAGGTCTTTCACTTCTGTGTTTATTTTTCGGAAATATCGGTTGGGTATAACTGCAATAAAATACTTTAAGCAGGGGAAGTTATCTCCTACATTCACCATTCATAAAATTCCCGCTGCGCGCTCGCGCTCTGCCCTGTCTCTGTTACGAAGCGCGAAGCTGCCCCTGCATCTCTGCAAGTTGGCGGGCCGAGCCCCTCCTTCTCGCGTGTGTGTGCGTGTGTGTGTGTGCGTGCGTGCGTGGGCGTGCGTGTGTGTGCGTGTGTGTGTGTGTCCAGTCCTCCCATATTAAAGTGTAAACCACATAATAAAGGTACGAACACACCAAACGAGTACCCCGCGTATAGACGCGTATAAAATCGGCAATTTTTCCATAGGGAACCATTGGTTTACACGCGTATGAGCTGCGTACATGCGTTACATGCGCTAAAGCAACATTTTACCCGCGTTGGCGGCTGCTTGCTTCAGCGTTGGTGTTACGTTGTTGTGCAAAATTTACTCAAAGCAATTCATGCTCCCTTTTAGGTTGCGCGTGTTGCGCGTGTTGCCAAGCAATTTACCGCCAGAACAGTAGGTGGAGTAATATGTGGAGTAAAGTTTTTCGTTGAAGACGACCTCGAGAATGACGTCTTTGTCTGTGGGAGTCGTTGGTTTGTTTATGTGCCAGATCGTGTTCTCCCCATACACAGTGAATGATTGCAACAGACAGAGGAACAGGGGTTATGAAGTTGTTGATTATTGGGGTTGTATAAATGTGCATATCTCTCTACATTTTAAAACGACATAATGTCGATTCATCTTGGTCGGTGGCTCTTGATGTTCTTGCTGTATGAAAATCGAAATTGAAAATCGTCCTTGCCTTCTGGCTTTTAAAAATGGCGGCATGAAAACAGGAAATGTGATACTCCAGACAGGAAGTAGTAACCAGACCAGCAGACCAATCACAGCCTTGCAGGCTGCGCGGCTCGCGTAAAAGCTTACGAAAAAATTAAGTCTATAAAAATCGCCCGACGCACGCAAGACGTGAGAAGTCGCGCAAGGGGTGCGCAAGGGCGCGCAAGGGCGCGCAAGGGCCTCTTGCACTTGCGCTTACGCTTACGTAACTGAGCATAAATCGGCCTTTATTAGCGGCGTATGAGCTGCGTATAGATACGCGTACATATACGCGCGTACGCGAGGAGTTCAAAAATTTAACTTTCAACGCTCATACGCGTGATGCTTAGCCGCGATAGCCAATCAGCGTGGAGCTTGACCCGACGTCACTGGCAGAGAGTAGTGACGCTTGCACAGAAGCATACGGCCGACATCTTTCTTTATTCTGGGTGGAAAAGTAACATAGTAACGCCATTAAATGCGTTTATGGAAACATTTTTAGCGAGAAATGTGCATTTTACTTTCATAATGTTCGCTCTGTGAATGTGAAGGATTTTTGGTTTGATAGTTATGACGAAGAGTGAACGCTCCGTTCACTTGCATGGACAGAGTCTCTGGTTGTAAGCAACCTCAACGTCTTGGCGGACTATTTCTCTGCTGATCAACACTACGAATGCTGGAAACACACCAGACACCATGTGAAGTTATTTAACCCGATTATTGTTATTTATATCCGAGATTATTTAATCTAACCCGATCCAAGCTCTATCATGCACCCAAAGACGGCGGCGTTTGGGTTTCCTTCCTCGACTCCTAAATCCAGCGCAGCCACAGGCGCGTAGCTGCGTACGTAGGACCATTTTTGACACAAAATGGTCAAGCAACATTTTAGCTGCGTTACGCGCGTAAATCTTAAGGCCGATTTAGGGTCGTTTTAGACGCAGAGACGTAAGCACTATTTACACAAGGGGCTTTGTTTTAGACAAAGTTTTGATTTAACGGTTCCTTTAGGTTCCTTAAGGATTGCGCGTGTTTGCAAGGGGATTCTCCGCCAGAACAGTAGGGGGAGCAACGAACGAATCTGTGGGCGTGGAAGTGGAAATCGCTGGCTTGTTTATATTTATGCACTTCCGTATTTTCGACGAGAGTAGCAGTAAGCTAAGTTTAGGTTTAGCGGTCCTTATTCCACACTCTGAACAAAACCGGAAATGTGAGACTCCATGAAGGATGTGGTTAGCTGGCCAATCACAGTCTTTGCGAGCTGCGTAGGGCCGTAGTGTTTTAGTCGCATAGTCAGGAATTTTGGGCGACGCACTTAAGCACGTAAGGGGGATATTTTACCGCGCAAAGGGGGGGTTATGTATCTTACGTGCTTACCCGCTTAACGTCTTAAAACCAGAGCAATATATCGGCCTTTACGCGGGTACGCGTTTGGTGTGTTCGTACCTTAAGTAGTCAACAGAAGACAATGTTTTAATCCCACTTTATATCTCCTTGTTACTTTTAGATGAGAACCCCTGGCCAGCCTTTCAGACTGGGTGTCAGGCTAGGGAATTTAAAAACAGGCATCCTTGGTTAGAGTGGAGGGAAAAAAAGTTATAGGTAAATGTCAGCCAACATACAGTTGGTATACACAATTGAAATTCATAATGTTAATCACTATGCAAATGAGAGTATAGCTAATTCATGGTCATTTTAAGGTGCAGTAATTTCACACTTTTACACAATTCAATTACTGTATGGTATGTTAGATAACAACAGTAAGAGCTCAAATTAGAGCAATTGAAAGAGTGAAACATGTCATCTCCTTCTCATGCACTGGTTAGCCATGGATGTAAACAGTTCATTAAATTATTTTGAGTAGATTTTGTCCTTGTTTAGCATGTGCTATTGCTACTATAGATATACAAAGGACAACTTGTCATTTTGTGTTCTATTTGTTCATACTGTTATTAAAACTGATAAACCTATTCAGCTTTCCATGATTGTTGATAATCGTTATACTCTTAAATCAGCGGGTTGTAGAGCCCTGCGTTGGTGAGTGTGGTGCGACACCCCATAAGCGCCACACACGTACACGTACCGGTCGGACGGGTTTGTACAAGGCTGGGAGGGAATCATCACTATACCCATTACAATAAAATAGACTACACCACTGGTAGGGTCGTTAAGCCTAACAAAGGAATTCTGCACTCCCAGCTCTTGTGCCTTCTCTCTCCTCATGTCTTTAGCCAAACTTGGAAGAAGTTCCCTCTGGGCCTCTCAGTGACTAGAGATACAAAATGAATCTCTCTCTCCTCTCTCTCTCTCTCTCTCTCTCTCTCTCTCTCTCTCTCTCTCTCTCTCTCTCTCTCTCTCTCTCTCTCTCTCTCTCTCTCTCTCTCTCCCTCTCTCTCTCTCTGCTGCACTAAGTTGCTGTTGCTTGAGTCTGGCCTGTATCAGCAGCATATAACATTGTGCATTACTTGGTTCATATGTGAGGCCTGGTCTGATCTGATCTGAGCAGTCATACTGTAAGTTTCAACTAGCAGGCAGTCTTCTGTGGCCTAATTGCTGGGCGCTATCCTATCCTAGCATTTTCTCTTATTTGGAGAAGCTCCAACACATGAGCTTACCTCTCCCGAAATAAGTGTTTTTTGTGAATGACATGGTCGTTAAGACTGACAAAAAGATCTCTCACTTACACAGCACTACAAGGCTACTCTCTGTGATACTTTAACTGGAGCTGGACACTGAAAAAAGGGCAAAAACGTTTTTATTCCCATTCTGAGTCTAAGTCCACAAGGATATACTCAAAAAACAGTTACAATGTTTTTATTCTGCTTCTGAGCCAAGTCCAAATGGGCTTAGTCAAAAAAACGGCCAAAAACGTTTTTATTTCCATTCTGTGCCTAAATGTGGATGGACTTGTTCTGAAAATGTTTTTATTCTTCTTCTAGGCCCTTGTTTCCATCCTCCAGCGTGGGCAGGATGTCCTCAGAAGGTGTCCGAAAATAGTGCATGGTCGTCGGACTGACCGTCGGGGATCGGGAGGGTATGTCATGGAGGACTTTCGCACATGCTTACGCATCAGCACCAGTGGTGAACGCCTAAAAATAATGTTTAAAAATAGAAAAAAACATCAGAGATTGTGAGGCTGGGTTCCTAACATCTCCCCAAATAGTTTTCATGCAGATTCATATGATATATTTCACAATTTAAGCAAAATCAAAAATTGGTCTGCATCGTGCTTTGCTTTGTCAACAATGGCATTAACATCGGCATCAGAGCCATCCTTCAAGCATACCCTCCGCAAATGGACAGACAGGTTTGCTTGTGTTTTGAGACAGCGTGGACAGAGCAAGTAGTGCCTGTTTGCTGTTTTACTTGAATTAGCAAAAAAAGGCATTACTTAGCAGGGCATTACATACAAGGCATTACAAAGCATGGAATGTAAAAAGGAGAATGGTACTATATAAAATATTACAAAATAATAAAGTAATACCCCTATACAATTTTCAGTATGTGAAGAGAGAAAATAATTCAGATATTACTTTTTTGTAGATCATGAAGAGCTGAGTGTATTCTATATCTACAGATCATATCACATATTTTGATAAAAAATAAAAGAAAGGCTTACCTTTGATGCATTTAATATTCTTCACCATGAAATTCCAGTATTTATAATGCCTGTTGCATAAAGCTCCTCCCCCCACAAGCTATTGTTGCAAGCTGAAAGGGGCGTGTTCTTACCTGTGTTTTATTGAAGATGTGTCTCTCATTTTGGTTAAACTTCAGCAAACTTGCAGACTTTTTCCAAGATTGGCTTTTTCTCCACATTTGATTCATCATTTCAATCACACATTCCCCAAGGTCTGGAAAAGATAATAATTGTGTCTGTACATAAATGGATGCATTTCATTCACACACAGAGCAACTGTGGAACTGCAAGGCAGTTTTGCATAATTTCTTCAAGTGAAACCAGTTTGAATGGCCCTTCCCCAAAAGATGTGAAACCAATTTGAATGGCCCATTTACAATTTCTAAAGCAGCACATGAATAAAGGGGTGGGGCTTCACTGCACTGGGGCTCTGTTAACCAATGAGCAAAGACTTTGGCATCATAAATACTGGACTGATTTGGAAAGAATTCACTCAGAAATTTCTGAAGCAAGAAGGTTCCTGCCACTTCCCACAGAAATCTACCAGCTGAAATCTACTGAACTTCCGAAGAGCATATTCCTTGGCCATCCATTGAATCAAAAGCAATTCTAATTGCTACCTACTACTTCTAAAGCGCTGTTATTCCTTGGCAATAGCCTGCAAAAGCAATTTTAATTGCTATTTCTGATCAAGAAGGGTTTTCTTTTCAAAAAGCCTTTCTAATTTGCTGTATTTGATTTGACCATTCTGCCCAGAGAACTAAAGCTTACATTCTTAATTTGCTAAATTTGATTTGACCATTCTGCCTAGAGAGCTAAAGCTTACATTCTTAAAGGTTATTGTTCTAATTTGTCTTTCTTCTGAACAGCCATAATTCTTCCAGAGATTCATCTTCACTCACTGTCTCATCTTAAGAAATGGCTGGGGAAAAGTAAGTAATATTTAATGCCTCTGTTTATTTATATATATATGTATATATATATATATATATATATATATATATATATATATATATAGTGTAATTGCTCATGAAGTATTACCATATTTTAAATGTTTTGTTGTGATGACTTCTGAATGAACGTATTTCTTTTCTTTTACCAGGAAATCTGCAGCTGCACATAGACACTATCTACTCTGTCCAGTTTGTTTAAGGACCCAAGAGTCTCTATCCTGTCACCTGCGCAGAGTCTGCATGAAGGATAAGACACCACCACAGATCCTAGAGGTGGTTGAAAAGGCCAAGAAAGATGTGTGTGACCTCCTGAAGAATGGACGGGCTTTTAGTTATGCAGTCCTGAAGCAAATCGTCTCATCACCAAATCCACTCGAAGGATTGATTGAGGAGCTGAAATACCATCACTTGTTTGTGACAGGAGTCCCTCCTCCTCTGCCCATTGGTAATCCAAGGTTGGTCACCGAAACCCTTTCTGAATGCCCTGGGGAGGCACCCGGAGAGACAGAGCCATCTGATGTGGAATCTTGCGGCAGCAATGAGCTTTTTCAATGTAGACACGAGAAAACGTATACCAAAGACAAAATGGTGAAAGCAAAGGATTTAGGCATTTTGAAAAAGCATTCAGCAGATCATCCATTGCTCAAGCGCTTTGCTGACTACCTAAAGAATGATTACGAAAATGCAAAGTACCAACAGGAGGTTGACACTGTTTCCCGGTACCTGTATTTTGCTGATCCTATGGAACCATCTTTGAAGTTTGTCAATGACAGAGAGAAGCTCAGAGACTTCCTGGGTCAACAGGCTAAAGCAGGGTATAAGGCACAAACATCAGGAAATTACATCAAGTGCTTGAAAAGGTTCTTGGAGTTCCACTTGACAAGGACCGGCTTGAGACAGGATGACAGGGAGCTCTACAAGCAGTGCACGTTATATTTGAGTTTTTTTAACTTCTTCACAGAGTGTCCTCTCTAAGCAAGCGAGCAAAGAAATTGTGCAAAAGAGGCATGCCTTGTTGTTTGACAAAGTCAACCCACACCTCGTGAATGCTTGGCTGTTCTTGATAAAGGTGAAGGTGACTTAGTGAAAATCATGAATCAACTTGATGACAGTTCTTCTTCCTCCCTGAGTAGGACTGAGTGCATATTTGTGCTATACTATCTTGAGGCAATTGTCATACTAAGACACTGCCAACGGCCATGTGTGGTGCAGAGCATGAAGGTGAGTGTTACTGCTCTATTGTGCTCTTATGTGCTCTATTGATACATTTACCCTGACAATTTAGCCTTACATTTCCTAATCAATGGCATATCCTCTTTTTGTTACAGGTCAAGGAATGGCTTGAACGGAAACACGCAGATGATGATTCAATTTTTGTAAAGGACCACAAGACGGCTGCACATTTTGTGGTCTCAATTGTCCTGTCCAAGAAGGAGGAGGCGTGGTTTGAGAAATATTACAACAAAGTGCGGCCACAGCTCCTTGCTGGCGAAAGGAAACGTAAGCGAGATGAGCAGGATGAGAAGGATGGAGATGATTTTTCTTTGTGTCCTCCCGCGGTAAGCCAATTTACAATGCAGCTGGTGATCTGATAAAGCTCCAGCAAAAGTGCAACGTCCCCCAGGTGAGCAGCCAGGTTGTACGGAGGGTATTTGAGACAGCAGCTAACCGCCTGGATGACCCTCAGAAGAAAGCAGTTTCTGACTACCTGGGCCATTCTGGCACAACAGCTGACAGACATTACAGGATGAAATCTCTTGAATCCATTTTGATGGCTGCTGGTCAGCTGAAGAAATTATAGAAGCAGAAGAAGTCAAGGTAAGCATTTCATATTTGTCAACATAATGCCAACATAGTCAAGCACACCACATTCTATATGTAGACACACACATGGTTTTCTTATAATCTCATTTTTTTTTTTTTTTATATAGTGCTGGGCCTTCCGGAGAAGGGACCCGTCAAGAGGCTCTTGGAGAAGGGACCAGCCCTCAGTCAGTGGAGTCTTCCAGCCATGGTGACCATTGTGCTCTCCCTCAGCCTTCCTTGAGACAGCTAGTGATCGATTTAGAGAGGATTCCTGCATCATGGACAACAAACGGATCCAGACATTGGTGAAAACACAAGACTGGAAAGGACTGCACATCACACAGTTTAAAGAGAAGGGCGATGGGATCATTACGACCCGCACTTTTAAGAAAGGCGAGGTTGTATGTGATTATCATGGGCCTGTTGTTAGTGGAAAGGAGGCGAGAACATACACAAAAACACAACTGGAAAGGAGACTGGATATATCTTCTTTTTCCGGAACAGTAAAGGACAGCCAATGTGCATTGATGCCCACTCAGACAGGTGTCATTGCCACCCTGACAAGAGAACATTTGGCAGGCTGGTGAATCATTCCAAAAAGAACTCGAACATTAAGCCCCTGCACTGTGTGGTGGACAAGCATGGAGAAATGAAAGATGTGATCCTTTTCATTGCAACCAAGGACTTGCCAGTGGGTGAGGAAGTTCTGTTTGACTATTGAGTCACAAAAAAATCTTTTAACAATGAGGGTCGGACTATGACTGGCTCTAGCAGGGCATCAGCCTTCAGAGACACATATGACATGTCCCTGGTTGGTGAAATGTTTCATATGTGTTTGTTTGTGCTGATGGCTCTTTAAAGGATATGGATGAGGACTCCAAAATCGTACCATGACCCGTTTGGTGAGATGTTTCATATGTTTTTTAGTGGATCAATTCTTGGCATGTATGGATAAACTTTCTGAATATGATGCGTGGCCTTTGACCTTTGGGGGGGTGGTGGGGCGGCGGGTGACTCCTAAAGCTTAGAGGGCATCAGCCTTCAGAGACACATATGACATGTCCCTGTTTGGTGAAATGTTTCATCTGTGTGTTTGTTTGTGCTGATGGCTCTTTAAAGGATAGGGATGAGGACTTCAAAAGCGTGAAATGACCCATTTTGGTGAAATGTTTCATATGTGTTTTTTAGTGCTGATTTTTGTTTTTGTTGTGTAGCTGTTTTGCAACTTGTTCTAGCTTGCGTAACTTAAATTGAGGTTCTGTGGTGATATCCTGTTTCTTATCTTTAGAGATATATCAATTAAAAATCTTATTCATTCTAGAGGACTGCTGAGGTTTCTCTCATTTTGGTAAACTTCAACACACTTGCAGACTTTTTCCAAGATTGGCTTTTTTTCCAAAGACAGAGATACACTTTCAAGATATTTTATTAACATTTGCACTTACAGACACATAATAATTGTGTCTGTACATAAATGGATGCATTTCATTCACACACAGAGCAACTGTGGAACTGCAAAGCATTTTTGGATAATTTCTTCAAGTGAAACCAGTTTGAATGGTCCTTCCACAAAAGATGTGAAACCAATTTGAATGGCCCATTTACAATTTCTGAAGCAGCACATGACTAAAGGGGTGGGGCTTAGTGTATTCTCCAACCGCACCACACATGCTGCTTTCACACCAAAAAGAACCGAGAGCCAGTTCCGGGCTGGTGCTAGGGCCAGTTCCAAACTGGTTCCAGCCTTACCCCAGTTAAGAACCGGTTGGTTTCACACCGGCCAGAGCCAGCCATGGAGCCGGCGTGAGCAACGTCATGACGTCACTGCAAACGTCTCCGCTAGTGAGCTTGGACAGAAGCGTACGGCCGACATCTTTCTTTATTCTGGGTGGAAATAGTAACATAGTTACGCCATTAAATGCGTTTATGGAAACATTTTTAGCGAGAAATGTGCATTTTACTTTCATAATGTTCGCTCGGTGAATGTGAAGGATGTTTGGTTTGATAGTTATGACGAAGAGGGAACGCTCCGTTCACTTGCATGGACATGGACTCATCTAGCTGCGTTGGCGCGTTGACGCGTTGAACCACCACACAATGATCAAGCGTCAGGTTAGGCGCGCAGAAGAACCCTCGCGCCAGTTTCAAACACAACAACAACAATTTCGTCTTCGATTCAATCCGTGTATGGTTCGTTCTTTGAATATTCAGATTTAAAACAAAATCAGAAAAACAAAAAAGAACCATACACGGATTCACGTCCATTGTTTACTTCGGTGTTTTAAAAAATGCCTTCGTTGGTCTTCCTGTTTATGAAGGTACGGATAACTCTGCCCCCTGCCCCCGGCGTAAAAGCGGTTCTAGTTCTAGCCCAGCTCTAAAGTGGGGCCAGAGTTGAACCGATTTTTTGGGGCCGGAGCCGGTTCTTTGGCGGTGTGAAACCAAAGCCCTGGCCCTAGCTCTGAACTGGCCCGGAACCGGCCCCGATTTTGCGGCGGTGTGAAAGGGGCATCAGTCCGATTAGGGCACCCGTTTCGGCCTCAGACGCGACGTTGTCCCGCTGCTCTGGAGCTCCGGGAAGACTTCTAGACAGTTGGCGACCAACCGTAATACTCAGTCCGATTAGGGGACCCATTTCGGAATTTGAGTTGATCTGAAATACGAGGGGTGGGGATGAAACTGAGGCCCCTCTCCAGCAGCTGAGTTTCCGTTTCTGACAGATGGAAGATGGTGGATAGGTTCAGAATGTTAGATTCCTGGGGACGGGGGTGTCCCTGTTGGGACTTAGCCCCCGCCCGAAGTTTAACTGATCCAGCCTGTGAAGATGTGAATGGCACCTTCATTGTTTTAAACCATGTTTTAAAAGATGCACATATTCCTGTCTGGCTGTTAGCCGTAATAGTCTGCAGCTGTGGCTCATAGGCTAATTGAGCCACACCCATTCTGGTGCTCCTTAAGAAGGCCAGAGTTTTAGACTGGAGGGAGGCTTGAGTTGTGCAAGTGACTCGACGGTTGTGCTATGTGTTTAAAGTAAAAATATGCTTTTTAACAACAACCTTGTGCGTCGAGAAAACTCTTTTTTCACATTTGGTGGCAGTGGTTGGATGATTCCTCTAGCTGAGTGGAGGGGACCCACATTTCGGAAAATATTGTTCGAGGAGCTTCATGGTGGAAGCCGCAGGGAAGGGTGAGCAGGTAGACGAAGAAACCTGCTGGGAGGGGAGATCACTGGTGGAGTTGAACTGCTGTCCTTTGGGGTTGGCCAATGCCTGAAGGAGGAATAGCTCGGGAACTCCTTGTTGCTGACGTGAGCCATGTGGGGAGCTATTGCCAAGCCTTAGCAGAACAGCAGTGGCGGAGGACAGTAATGGCTGAGGACTTCCTGATGACATCCCGTGGAGGACCAGTCTGCAGCCCAGGGAAAGTGCTCAGAGGCCAAGTTATTTGCTGGAACTGCAGAGGCCTGAGCGGATTTTGCAGGAGGTCTGGATGGAGGAAGTCTCAGAGCTGGGCCTGTGTACAGTGAAGAGTGCAGTGTTTGGCCAAGAAGGAGTGATCTTGGAATGAAGATTGGCGGTCACCAGAGAGACTCTTTGAACTGTTTATTTAACACAAATTACTTGCACAATATTTTACCATTTTTTATCTACTGCGCTTGGAACCGTGTTTGCAAGCTTAAAAGAGGGGGAAGGAGATGTGAATGGCGTCTTCACTGTTTTAAACCATGTTTTAAAAGATGCACATATTCCTGTCTGGCTGTTAGCCATAATAGTCTAATAGGCTAACTGTACGTCCACACCAGGAGCGACCAAAGCGTCAAAGACGCTCTGGTCGCTCACAAAGTTTCGCTGCGAATTTTTCTGTTCGCTTTGGTCGCTCAAGTCGCTCATGACGTACAATTCAATTATGCAGACGCATTTAAAGGAACCGTATGCGTTTAGTAGGCCCTACAGACAGCCATATCAAATAGTGAACTCTCCCATACACCTTGGCCATATTGCCGAGACGGTTTTGCTTGTTCGATAAAGTGCTTCGACAACAAGTAGGACAGTGATTCCCCCCAATATAAAAAAAATCCTAAAATGTAGGCTAATTACAACCGAGAACAAAAAACCCTGCGTGCTGTAGTAGTTAAAATATGTTTCACTGATCTGGATCTGCAAATCATGATCTGCACTCATTCGTCGCATTCAAAACAAATAGACGTTGGGACACATGGCTAATTTGCATACGTGCACAGGACTGGTTGGCTCCGCAAGGCAAATAATGGAACATATCTATCTATCTATCTATCTAGGCCTTTCTGTCTATCTATCTATCAACGCGTGTCTAGTTTTAATGTGATGTATTGTGTGTATTATCCAGTCAGACTTGTTCTGTGTGGTATTGTAGGCTACTGTCCTGTGTGGGACGAACCACCTAAATGGATTCCCGACGATTTGTGTCGTTTGGTATTAATAAAGACTTGACTATCTATCTATCTAGACTATTTAATTAAAAATTATTCACCTCAGGCTCCGTGAATAGTGGGGAATAGAGGGATAAAAGACAAGAGATATATCCCTTGTCATTTATCCCTCGTCTTGTCGATTAGTTTGTTTATGTGACGATTTCAAATACTTTTTTGGTTTTGTTTAAAGCATGCTACACGCGATTGGTTGGTTAGATTGGTGGCATGTAGAGCAAATTATAATGATTCCCGCTTAAATACGAACGTTCTAGATGTAGCCTATAAATACTCCCGCTTATCATCACTTGATATCCAAACCACTATGGCGTTTCGATCTCTGAACTGAAAAAGGGTGGGTTCGTACAACACCGGGTGCCCAGTTACAGCCGCGATTAATACTTCAGCCGACATTTTGTTCAGTGAGTGAATAAAGGTAGGTAGGAACCAAAGTGCCTGCCGATGTTCCCTGGGATCCACGCAAGCGAAGAGCGTCTACATTCCGATTGGCTGTCAGTGTTTGGTCGCTGAAGCGAATAATAGTCATTTGCATAAAGTTAAAAAGTTTTCAACTTCTTTTTGACGCTCTGGTCGCTCAACTTTGGCCGCTGGTAGCGTTGGTCGCTTTGGTCGCTCTGGTCGCTCTTGCCCATAGAAAGTGAATGACTTCCGGCGATTTGGTCGCTCAATTCGCTTCTGGTGTGGACGGACAGTAACACACACAACAACACAAATCGATACGATACGGCTGAGGGCGGTGTAGTGTTTGTTGAGGACGGTCTGGCCGGACTCGCGTGCCCAGGTGTTGGTGGGGAGGGAAGAAGATCAGGAGAGTCGATAGGAGGCACTGGCGGGTTAGGGTTAGGGTTGGGGTTAGGTTCAAGATTAAATGGCATCATCACACAACTCACCTGGATCCCCAACCCAACCCCACACTGGTGATGACGTCCTGGGGGCATGCTACGGAGAGTTCTCGTTGATGAGCCCCTCAGCAGTGGAGCAGCCGAACGAGGCTTCCTGGTAAGTGATGCAAGCCTCCTGGCGGTGCTGGCACGTCTGGAGAACATGCACGTGTGCGTGATCGGCGTGACGACGTCCGCGGGCGGGTCAAAGGTCATCCGGGACCTTCTCGCGTTGCTGACGCGTTTCGTGGACCTCCAGGTGGGCGTGTCCAGGATGGCGCTGTCAGCAGGAGGGTTGAAGGTCAGCCGGGCGCGGGTGGAGCCAAGGGGGGTGCCGACGGGGACAGAGGTAGGCGTCGTCCTCTGCGGCAGGGGCGCGGCCGGAGGGGGTCTCGAGCCTGCAGCAGGGCGTCCGCGTGTCCTGGCGGAGGCGGTGGCCGTACTGGCGAGCGGCCCAGGAGGCAGCCACATCGAAGTTGCGCCGCCAGGCAGGGTCTGCAAGGCAGGAGAGCTCACTCACCTTCTGGGCCACCGTAGCCCTGTAGTGGTCCCGCAGGAGGATGGTGGTGGTGTGTCCCCAGTTGCGAGCGTTGCCATCAATGAAGCCAAGGGTCGCGGCGTTGGGGACAGCAGGGCGGCTGCGGATGGACGCCGTCAAGGAGGCGGTGAGCCTGGCGATGATGGGGAGAGGGTCCGGGCCGGAGACGTTGTCCAGGTGGTGGGCCGCCTTGATGGCCGCGAGGATGAGGCGGTTCTTGAGCGCGAAGTCCGGGTCATCGGAACGGGGGAAGTCCGTAGTTACAGACTCTCAGAGGTCATTCGTTATTTGATTGTCCTTGTTGGACCGTATGTAGGCAATGCTACACAAAGGAGCCGTGCATTTACTGTTGCGCAGTGTGTCTGTGTTTCAAGTTCAATGGTGGCCCCACGCGTTCAACGTACATTAACCTTGGATAGTCAAGCGCCGTGTTGTCCATTATCCCTTACATAACCGCTATGTCAGTGACACAATTAGGCCTAGGCTTTTTGTATTCTACAAATTCATATTATAGCTGTGAGAATTGTTAAGAAAAATCCCTCCATAGTCGCCCTGGAGTCACAGGCCGACAGTCTCCTGCAAGAATCAGGGAAACCAATTATAGGACATTCATCCCAAAAATTAAACATTTAGATGAATACGTGATACTTTGTTTTGATAGTTATATACCTCTGATTGGAGATGGATTGTCGGCGGCTCCTCCAAAATAATGTTTGTACCTTCAACTAAAATGACACAATTAATTTACACTCAATCATTTCACATTTGATTAGCATGACAATTATTTATGTCCATTGCCAATACATGAATACATACTCATTACAAACGCCTTGGAAGTCGAGGCAGTGGGGTCAGAGGTCATCCCCCCTTCCACCATCATCGGCCGACCTTCGTTATTAATTGGCGAGAGAGCCAGCTCCTCCGAAGTGGTGAAGGGTGGTGGAGCGGTCCCCCTCCCAGTCGTACTAATTTGGGTTTTCTTTTTATTTGCTACAGGTAATCAACATGTGACTAAAGGTTGGAGCCTATGGTCATTGCAAATCATAGGCTAGATTCACCTGAAATTATTCAAATGGATGCTTACAACTTCCCGCATTGAATAATATTTTAATATTTATTTTTGACTCGGCCCCATGTTCGTAGGAGCGTGCTGGCAACACATCTATGGGGATAAAAGGCATGATGATGCATGATATTTTTCAGACAATATGCAGAATCTTTTCACTTTCGAATTAACACGGTCGGCTATTTTTGCCAGCACGCCACCCTAGCCATATTATGGGCAACCGTGTTCCCCTTGGCTGTGATTTGAACTTTGAATTCCTCGTAGGAGTTCATAATAATACACTGCTCGCCTTGGGTGAAATACACCGCTCTCGATCGATTAATTTTGCATAAG
>NW_026613546.1:0-20000 GCF_026213295.1 Gadus chalcogrammus
AAAGTGATTCTAGCTCTCTGAAAAGCATTTTGCATGCGTAAAAACCAAAAATGTTGATACCTGTCATTTTCAATGCAAACGTGTGACTAAGCTTACCAAAGGGTTATAGGGCCAATACTCCACTATTTGGTAGTGGAATACATTAGTTTTGAGCAAAATCAACAATATAAGGTTAAAAACACATTGTTGGTCAAAAAGTGATTCTAGCGCTCTGAAAAGCATTTTGCCGGCATAAAAACAATAAATGTTGTTATCTCTGTCAATTTCAATGCAAACATGTTACTAAGCTTACCAAAGGGTAATAGGGCCATACTCCACCATTTGGAAGGGGAATACATTAGTTTTGAGCAAAATCAACAATATAAGGTCAAAGACACATTGTTGGTCAAAAAGTGATTTTAGCGCTCTGAAAAGCATTTGGCACGCATTAAAACAAGAAATGTTGATTTTTCTGTTCATTTCAGAAAAACAAGTCGAAAACACATTGTTGGTCAAAAAGTGATTCTAGCGCTCTGAAAAGCATTTTGCATGCGTAAAAACCAAAATGTTGATATCTGTCATTTTCAATGCAAACGTGTGACTAAGCTTACCAAAGGGTTATAGGGCCATACTCCACTATTTGGTAGTGGAATACATTAGTTTTGAGCAAAATCAACAATATAAGGTTAAAAACACATTGTTGGTCAAAAAGTGATTCTGGCGCTCTGAAAAGCATTTGGCACGCATAAAAACAAGAAATGTTGATATCTCTATTCGTTTCAGAAAAACAAGTCAAAAACACATTGTTGGTCAAAAAGTGATTCTAGCGCTCTGAAAAGCATTTTGCCGGCATAAAAACAATAAATGTTGGTATCTCTGTCGATTTCAATGCAAACATGTTACTATGCTTACCAAAGGGTAATAGGGCCATACTCCACCATTTGGAAGGGGAATACATTAGTTTTGAGCAAAATCAACAATATAAGGTCAAAGACACATTGATGGTCAAAAAGTGATTCTAGCGCTCTGAAAAGCATTTCGCACTCATAAAAACAAGAAATGTTGAATTTTCTGTTCATTTCAGAAAACATGTCGAAAACACATTGTTGGTCAAAAAGTGATTCTAGCGCTCTGAAAAGCATTTTGCAAGCGTAAAAAACAAAAATGTTGATATCTGTCAATTTCAATGCAAACGTGTTATTAAGCTTACCAAAGGGTTATAGGGCCATACTCCACTATTTGGAAGTGGAATACATTCGTTTTGAGCAAAATCAACAATATAAGGTCAAAGACACATTGTTGGTCAAAAAGTGATTCTAGCGCTCTGAAAAGCATTTGGCACGCATAAAAACAAGAAATGTTGATTTTTCTGTTCATTTCAGAAAGCAAGTCGAAAACACATTGTTGGTCAAAAAGTGATTCTAAGCGCTCTGAAAAGAATTTGGCAGGCATAAAAATAATAAATGTTGGTATCTCTGTCAATTTCAATGCAAAAGTGTTACTAAGCTTACCAAACGGTAATAGGGCCATACTCCACCATTTGGAAGGGGAATACATTAGTTTTGAGCAAAATCAACAATATAAGGTCAAAGACACATTGTTGGTCAAAAAGTGATTCTAGCGCTCTGAAAAGCATTTGGCACGCATAAAAACAAGAAATGTTGATTTTTCTGTTCATTTCAGAAAACAGGTCGAAAACACATTGTTGGTCAAAAGTGATTCTAGCTCTCTGAAAAGCATTTTGCATGCGTAAAAACCAAAAATGTTGATACCTGTCATTTTCAATGCAAACGTGTGACTAAGCTTACCAAAGGGTTATAGGGCCATACTCCACTATTTGGTAGTGGAATACATTAGTTTTGAGCAAAATCAACAATATAAGGTTAAAAACACATTGTTGGTCAAAAAGTGATTCTAGCGCTCTGAAAAGCATTTTGCCGGCATAAAAACAATAAATGTTGGTATCTCTGTCAATTTCAATGCAAACATGTTACTAAGCTTACCAAAGGTAAATAGGGCCATACTCCACCATTTGGAAGGGGAATACATTAGTTTTGAGCAAAATCAACAATATAAGGTCAAAGACACATTGTTGGTCAAAAAGTGATTCTAGCGCTCTGAAAAGCATTTGGCACGCATAAAAACAAGAAATGTTGATTTTTCTGTTCATTTCAGAAAGCAAGTCGAAAACACATTGTTGGTCAAAAAGTGATTCTAAGCGCTCTGAAAAGAATTTTGCCGGCATAAAAATAATAAATGTTGGTATCTCTGTCAATTTCAATGCAAACGTGTTACAATGCTTACCAAAGGGTTATTGGGCCATACTCCACTATTTGGAAGTGGAATATATTAGTTTTGAGCAAAATCAACAATGTAAGGTCAAAAACACGTTGTTGGTCGAAAAGTGATTCTAGCGCTCTGAAAAAGCATTTTGCAAGCGTAAAAACCAAAAATGTTGATATCTGTCAATTTCAATGCAAACGTGTTATTAAGCTTACAAAAGGGTTATAGGGCCATACTCCACTATTTGGAAGTGGAATACATTAGTTTTGAGCAAAATCAACAATATAAGGTCAAAGACACATTGTTGGTCAAAAAGTGATTCTAGCGCTCTGAAAAGAATTGTGCAGGTATAAAAACAAGAAATGTTGGTATCTCTGTCAATTTCAATGCAAACATGTTACTATGCTTACCAAAGGGTAATAGGGCCATACTCCACCATTTGGAAGGGGAATACATTAGTTTTGAGCAAAATCAACAATCTAAGGTCAAAGACACATTGTTGGTCAAAAAGTGATTTTAGCGCTCTGAAAAGCATTTGGCACGCATTAAAACAAGAATTGTTGATTTTTCTGTTCATTTCAGAAAACAAGTCGAAAACACATTGTTGGTCAAAAAGTGATTCTAGCGCTCTGAAAAGCATTTTGCAAGCGTAAAAACCAAAAATGTTGATATCTGTCAATTTCAATGCAAACGTGTTATTAAGCTTACCAAAGGGTTATAGGGCCATACTCCACTAATTGGAAGTGGAATACATTAGTTTTGAGCAAAATCAACAATATAAGGTCAAAGACACATTGTTGGTCAAAAAGTGATTCTAGCGCTCTGAAAAACATTTGGCACGCATAAAAACAAGACATGTTGATATTTCTGTTTGTTTCAGAAAAACAAGTCAAAAACACATTGTTGGTCAAAAAGTGATTCTAAGCGCTCTGAAAAGAATTTTGCCGGCATAAAAATAATAAATGTTGGTATCTCTGTCAATTTCAATGCAAACGTGTTACTAAGCTTACCAAAGGGTAATAGGGCCATACTCCACCATTTGGAAGGGGAATACATTAGTTTTGAGCAAAATCAACAATGTAAAGTCAAAAACACATTCTTGGTTAAAAAATTGATTCTTACGCTCTGAAAAGCATTTTGCGCTCATAAAACAAGAAATGTTGATATCTCTGTCAATTTCAATGCAAACGTTTTACTAAGCTTACCAAAGGGTTGAAGGGCCAAACTCCACCATTTGGAAGTGATCAAAAAGTGATTCTAACGCTCTGAAAAGCATTTTGCGCTCATAAACAAGAAATGTTGATATCTCTGTCAATTTCAATTCAAACGTGTTACTAAGCTTACCAAAGGGTTATTTGGCCATACTAAACCATTTGGAAGTGGAATACATTAGTTTTGAGCGAAATCAACAATGTAAGGTCAAAAACACGTTGTTGGTCGAAAAGTGTTTCTAGCGCTCTGAAAAGCATTTTGCAGGCATAAAAACAAATAAATGTTGATATCTCTGTCAATTTCAATTCAAACGTGTTACTAAGCTTACCAAAGGGTTATTGGGCCATACTAAACCATTTGGAAGTGGTATAGGCCTACATTAGTTTTGAGCGAAATCAACAATGTAAGGTCAAAAACACGTTGTTGGTCTAGCGCTCTGAAAAGCATTTTGCAGGCATAAAAACAAGAAATGTTGATATGTGTCAATTTAAATTAAAACGTGTTACTAAGCTTACCACAGGGTTGAAGGGCCAAACTCCACCATTTGGAAGGGATCAAAAAGTGATTCTAACGCTCTGAAAAGCATTTTGCGCTCATAAAAACAAGAAATGTTGATATCTCTGTCAATTTCAATGGAAAAGTGTTACTAAGCTCACCAAAGGGTTATAGGGCCATACTCCACCATTTGGAAGTAGTTTTGAGCAAAATCAACAATATAAGGTCAAAGACACATTGTTGGTCAAAAAGTGATTTTAGCGCTCTGAAAAGCATTTGGCACGCATTAAAACAAGAAATGTTGATTTTTCTGTTCATTTCAGAAAACAAGTCGAAAACACATTGTTGGTCAAAAAGTGATTCTAGCGCTCTGAAAAGCATTTTGCATGCGTAAAAACCAAAAATGTTGATATCTGTCATTTTCAATGCAAACGTGTGACTAAGCTTACCAAAGGGTTATAGGGCCATACTCCACTATTTGGTAGTGGAATACATTAGTTTTGAGCAAAATCAACAATATAAGGTTAAAAACACATTGTTGGTCAAAAAGTGATTCTGGCGCTCTGAAAAGCATTTGGCACGCATAAAAACATGAAATGTTGATATCTCTATTAGTTTCAGAAAAACAAGTCAAAAACACATTGTTGGTCAAAAAGTGATTCTAGCGCTCTGAAAAGCATTTTGCCGGCATAAAAACAATAAATGTTGGTATCTCTGTCGATTTCAATGCAAACATGTTACTATGCTTACCAAAGGGTAATAGGGCCATACTCCACCATTTGGAAGGGGAATACATTAGTTTTGAGCAAAATCAACAATATAAGGTCAAAGACACATTGATGGTCAAAAAGTGATTCTAGCGCTCTGAAAAGCATTTCGCACTCATAAAAACAAGAAATGTTGAATTTTCTGTTCATTTCAGAAAACATGTCGAAAACACATTGTTGGTCAAAAAGTGATTCTAGCGCTCTGAAAAGCATTTTGCAAGCGTAAAAAACAAAAATGTTGATATCTGTCAATTTCAATGCAAACGTGTTATTAAGCTTACCAAAGGGTTATAGGGCCATACTCCACTATTTGGAAGTGGAATACATTAGTTTTGAGCAAAATCAACAATATAAGGTCAAAGACACATTATTGGTCAAAAAGTGATTCTAGCGCTCTGAAAAGCATTTGGCACGCATAAAAACAAGAAATGTTGATTTTTCTGTTCATTTCAGAAAGCAAGTCGAAAACACATTGTTGGTCAAAAAGTGATTCTAAGCGCTCTGAAAAGAATTTTGCCGGCATAAAAATAATAAATGTTGGTATCTCTGTCAATTTCAATGCAAAAGTGTTACTAAGCTTACCAAACGGTAATAGGGCCATACTCCACCATTTGGAAGGGGAATACATTAGTTTTGAGCAAAATCAACAATATAAGGTCAAAGACACATTGTTGGTCAAAAAGTGATTCTAGCGCTCTGAAAAGCATTTGGCACGCATAAAAACAAGAAATGTTGATTTTTCTGTTCATTTCAGAAAACAAGTCGAAAACACATTGTTGGTCAAAAAGTGATTCTAGCTCTCTGAAAAGCATTTTGCATGCGTAAAAACCAAAAATGTTGATACCTGTCATTTTCAATGCAAACGTGTGACTAAGCTTACCAAAGGGTTATAGGGCCATACTCCACTATTTGGTAGTGGAATACATTAGTTTTGAGCAAAATCAACAATATAAGGTTAAAAACACATTGTTGGTCAAAAAGTGATTCTAGCGCTCTGAAAAGCATTTTGCCGGCATAAAAACAATAAATGTTGGTATCTCTGTCAATTTCAATGCAAACATGTTACTAAGCTTACCAAAGGGTAATAGGGCCATACTCCACCATTTGGAAGGGGAATACATTAGTTTTGAGCAAAATCAACAATATAAGGTCAAAGACACATTGTTGGTCAAAAAGTGATTCTAGCGCTCTGAAAAGCATTTGGCACGCATAAAAACAAGAAATGTTGATTTTTCTGTTCATTTCAGAAAGCAAGTCGAAAACACATTGTTGGTCAAAAAGTGATTCTAAGCGCTCTGAAAAGAATTTTGCCGGCATAAAAATAATAAATGTTGGTATCTCTGTCAATTTCAATGCAAACGTGTTACAATGCTTACCAAAGGGTTATTGGGCCATACTCCACTATTTGGAAGTGGAATATATTAGTTTTGAGCAAAATCAACAATGTAAGGTCAAAAACACGTTGTTGGTCGAAAAGTGATTCTAGCGCTCTGAAAAGCATTTTGCAAGCGTAAAAACCAAAAATGTTGATATCTGTCAATTTCAATGCAAACGTGTTATTAAGCTTACCAAAGGGTTATAGGGCCATACTCCACTATTTGGAAGTGGAATACATTAGTTTTGAGCAAAATCAACAATATAAGGTCAAAGACACATTGTTGGTCAAAAAGTGATTCTAGCGCTCTGAAAAGAATTGTGCAGGTATAAAAACAAGAAATGTTGGTATCTCTGTCAATTTCAATGCAAACATGTTACTATGCTTACCAAAGGGTAATAGGGCCATACTCCACCATTTGGAAGGGGAATACATTAGTTTTGAGCAAAATCAACAATCTAAGGTCAAAGACACATTGTTGGTCAAAAAGTGATTTTAGCGCTCTGAAAAGCATTTGGCACGCATTAAAACAAGAATTGTTGATTTTTCTGTTCATTTCAGAAAACAAGTCGAAAACACATTGTTGGTCAAAAAGTGATTCTAGCGCTCTGAAAAGCATTTTGCAAGCGTAAAAACCAAAAATGTTGATATCTGTCAATTTCAATGCAAACGTGTTATTAAGCTTACCAAAGGGTTATAGGGCCATACTCCACTAATTGGAAGTGGAATACATTAGTTTTGAGCAAAATCAACAATATAAGGTCAAAGACACATTGTTGGTCAAAAAGTGATTCTAGCGCTCTGAAAAACATTTGGCACGCATAAAAACAAGAAATGTTGATATTTCTGTTTGTTTCAGAAAAACAAGTCAAAAACACATTGTTGGTCAAAAAGTGATTCTAAGCGCTCTGAAAAGAATTTTGCCGGCATAAAAATAATAAATGTTGGTATCTCTGTCAATTTCAATGCAAACGTGTTACTAAGCTTACCAAAGGGTAATAGGGCCATACTCCACCATTTGGAAGGGGAATACATTAGTTTTGAGCAAAATCAACAATGTAAAGTCAAAAACACATTCTTGGTCAAAAAATTGATTCTTACGCTCTGAAAAGCATTTTGCGCTCATAAAAACAAGAAATGTTGATATCTCTGTCAATTTCAATGCAAACGTGTTACTAAGCTTACCAAAGGGTTGAAGGGCCAAACTCCACCGTTTGGAAGTGATCAAAAAGTGATTCTAACGCTCTGAAAAGCATTTTGCGCTCATAAACAAGAAATGTTGATATCTCTGTCAATTTCAATTCAAACGTGTTACTAAGCTTACCAAAGGGTTATTTGGCCATACTAAACCATTTGGAAGTGGAATACATTAGTTTTGAGCGAAATCAACAATGTAAGGTCAAAAACACGTTGTTGGTCGAAAAGTGTTTCTAGCGCTCTGAAAAGCATTTTGCAGGCATAAAAACAAGAAATGTTGATATCTCTGTCAATTTCAATTCAAACGTGTTACTAAGCTTACCAAAGGGTTATTGGGCCATACTAAACCATTTGGAAGTGGTATAGGCCTACATTAGTTTTGAGCGAAATCAACAATGTAAGGTCAAAAACACGTTGTTGGTCTAGCGCTCTGAAAAGCATTTTGCAGGCATAAAAACAAGAAATGTTGATATGTGTCAATTTAAATTAAAACGTGTTACTAAGCTTACCACAGGGTTGAAGGGCCAAACTCCACCATTTGGAAGGGATCAAAAAGTGATTCTAACGCTCTGAAAAGCATTTTGCGCTCATAAAAACAAGAAATGTTGATATCTCTGTCAATTTCAATGGAAACGTGTTACTAAGCTCACCAAAGGGTTATAGGAGCATACTCCACCATTTGGAAGTAGTTTTGAGCAAAATCAACAATGTAAAGTCAAAAACACATTCTTGGTTAAAAAATTGATTCTTACGCTCTGAAAAGCATTTTGCGCTCATAAAAACAAGAAATGTTGATATCTCTGTCAATTTCAATTCAAACGTGTTACTAAGCTTACCAAAGGGTTATTGGGCCATACTAAACCATTTGGAAGTGGAATACATTCGTTTTGAGCGAAATCAACAATGTAAGGTCAAAAACACGTTGTTGGTCTAGCGCTCTGAAAAGCATTTTGCAGGCATAAAAACAAGAAATGTTGATATGTGTCAATTTAAATTAAAGCGTGTTACTAAGCTTACCACAGGGTTGAAGGGCCAAACTCCACCATTTGGAAGGGATCAAAAAGTGATTCTAACGCTCTGAAAAGCATTTTGCGCTCATAAAAACAAGAAATGTTGATATCTCTGTCAATTTCAATGGAAACGTGTTACTAAGCTCACCAAAGGGTTATAGGGCCATACTCCACCATTTGGAAGTAGTTTTGAGCAAAATCAACAATGTATAGTCAAAAACACATTCTTGGTCAAAAAATTGATTCTTACGCTCTGAAAAGCATTTTGCGCTCATAAAAACAAGAAATGTTGATATCTCTGTCAATTTCAATGCAAACGTGTTACTAAGCTTACCAAAGGGTTGAAGGGCCAAACTCCACCATTTGGAAGTGATCAAAAAGTGATTCTAACGCTCTGAAAAGCATTTTGCGCTCATAAACAAGAAATGTTGATATCTCTGTCAATTTCAATTCAAACGTGTTACTAAGCTTACCAAAGGGTTATTGGGCCATTCTAAACCATTTGGAAGTGGAATACATTCGTTTTGAGCGAAATCAACAATGTAAGGTGAAAAACACATTGTTGGTTGAAAAGTGATTCTGGCGCTCTGAAAAGCATTTTGCAGGCATAAAAACAAGAAATGTTGATATCTCTGTCAATTTCAATTCAAACGTGTTACTAAGCTTACCAAAGGGTTATTGGGCCATTCTAAACCATTTGGAAGTGGAATACATTCGTTTTGAGCGAAATCAACAATGTAAGGTCAAAAACACGTTGTTGGTCTAGCGCTCTGAAAAGCATTTTGCAGGCATAAAAACAAGAAATGTTGATATGTGTCAATTTAAATTAAAGTGTGTTACTAAGCTTACCACAGGGTTGAAGGGCCAAACTCCACCATTTGGAAGGGATCAAAAAGTGATTCTAACGCTCTGAAAAGCATTTTGCGCTCAAAAAAACAAGACACGATCAAAAACGTCAAAAACACGTTTATGGTCGAAAAGTGATTCTAGCGCTCTGAAAAGCATTTTGCAGGCATAAAAACAAGAAATGTTGATATCTATGTCAACTTCAATTCAAACGTGTTACTAAGCTTACCAAAGGGTTATTGGGCCATATTAAACCATTTGGAACTGGAATACATTAGTTCTGAGCGAAATCAACAATGTAAGGTCAAAAACACGTTGTCGGTCGAAAAGTGTTTCTAGCGCTCTGAAAAGCATTTTGCAGGCATAAAAACAAGAAATGTTGATGTCTGTCAATTTCAGTTAAAACGTGTTACTAAGCTTACCAAAGGGTTATTGGGCCATACTAAACCATTTGGAAGTGGTATAGGCCTACATTAGTTTTGAGCGAAATCAACAATGTGAGGTCAAAAACACGTTGTTGGTCTAGCGCTCTGAAAAGCATTTTGCAGGCATAAAAACAAGAAATGTTGATATGTGTCAATTTAAATTAAAACGTGTTACTAAGCTTACCACAGGGTTGAAGGGCCAAACTCCACCATTTGGAAGGGATCAAAAATTGATTCTTACGCTCTGAAAAGCATTTTGCGCTCATAAAAACAAGAAATGTTGATATCTCTGTCAATTTCAATTCAAACGTGTTACTAAGCTTACCAAAGGGTTATTGGGCCATTCTAAACCATTTGGAAGTGGAATACATTCGTTTTGAGCGAAATAAACAATGTAAGGTCAAAAACACGTTGTTGGTCGAAAAGTGATTCTAGCGCTCTGAAAAGCATTTTGCAGGCATAAAAACAAGAAATGTTGATATCTCTGTCAATTTCAATGGAAACGTGTTACTAAGCTCACCAAAGGGTTATAGGGCCATACTCCACCATTTGGAAGTAGTTTTGAGCAAAATCAACAATGTATAGTCAAAAACACATTCTTGGTCAAAAAATTTATTCTTACGCTCTGAAAAGCATTTTGCGCTCATAAAAACAAGAAATGTTGATATCTCTGTCAATTTCAATGCAAACGTGTTACTAAGCTTACCAATGGGTTGAAGGGCCAAACTCCATCATTTGGAAGTGATCAAAAAGTGATTCTAACGCTCTGAAAAGCATTTTGCGCTCATAAACAAGAAATGTTGATATCTCTGTCAATTTCAATTCAAACGTGTTACTAAGCTTACCAAAGGGTTATTGGGCCATTCTAAACCATTTGGAAGTGGAATACATTCGTTTTGAGCGAAATCAACAATGTAAGGTCAAAAACACGTTGTTGGTCTAGCGCTCTGAAAAGCATTTTGCAGGCATAAAAACAAGAAATGTTGATATGTGTCAATTTAAATTAAAGCGTGTTACTAAGCTTACCACAGGGTTGAAGGGCCAAACTCCACCATTTGGAAGGGATCAAAAAGTGATTCTAACGCTCTGAAAAGCATTTTGTGCTCATAAAAACAAGAAATGTTGATATCTCTGTCAATTTCAATGGAAACGTGTTACTAAGCTCACCAAAGGGTTATAGGGCCATACTCCACCATTTGGAAGTAGTTTTGAGCAAAATCAACAATGTAAAGTCAAAAACACATTCTTGGTTAAAAAATTGATTCTTACGCTCTGAAAAGCATTTTGCGCTCATAAAAACAAGAAATGTTGATATCTCTGTCAATTTCAATGCAAACGTGTTACTAAGCTTACCAAAGGGTTGAAGGGCCAAACTCCACCATTTGGAAGTGATCAAAAAGTGATTCTAACGCTCTGAAAAGCATTTTGCGCTCATAAACAAGAAATGTTGATATCTCTGTCAATTTCAATTCAAACGTGTTACTAAGCTTACCAAAGGGTTATTGGGCCATTCTAAACCATTTGGAAGTGGAATACATTCGTTTTGAGCGAAATAAACAATGTAAGGTGAAAAACACATTGTTGGTTGAAAAGTGATTCTAGCGCTCTGAAAAGCATTTTGCAGGCAAAAAAACAAGAAATGTTGATATCTCTGTCAATTTAAATTCAAACGTGTTACTAAGCTTACCAAAGGGTTATTGGGCCATACTAAACCATTTGGAAGTGGAATACATTCGTTTTGAGCGAAATCAACAATGTAAGGTCAAAAACACGTTGTTGGTCTAGCGCTCTGAAAAGCATTTTGCAGGCATAAAAACAAGAAATGTTGATATGTGTCAATTTAAATTAAAGCGTGTTACTAAGCTTACCACAGGGTTGAAGGGCCAAACTCCACCATTTGGAAGGGATCAAAAAGTGATTCTAACGCTCTGAAAAGCATTTTGCGCTCAAAAAAACAAGACGTGATCAAAAACGTCAAAAACACGTTTATGGTCGAAAAGTGATTCTAGCGCTCTGAAAAGCATTTTGCAGGCATAAAAACAAGAAATGTTGATATCTTTGTCAATTTCAATTCAAACGTGTTACTAAGCTTACCAAAGGGTTATTGGGCCATATTAAACCATTTGGAACTGGAATACATTAGTTCTGAGCGAAATCAACAATGTAAGGTCAAAAACACGTTTGTGGTCGAAAAGTGATTCTAGCGCTCTGAAAAGCATTTTGCAGGCATAAAAACAAGAAATGTTGATATCTCTGTCAATTTCAATTCAAACTTGTTACTAAGCTTACCAAAGGGTTATTGGGCCATACTAAACCATTTGGAAGTGGAATACATTAGCTTTGAGCGAAATCAACAATTTAAGCTCAAAAACACATTGTTGGTCGAAGAGTGATTCTAGCACTCTGAAAAGCATTTTGCAGGCATAAAAACAAGAAATGTTGATATCTCTGTCAATTTTGATGCAAACGTGTTACTAAGCTTACTAAAGGGTTATTGGGCCATACTAAACCATTTGGAAGTGGAATACATTAGTTTTGAGCGAAATCAACAATTTAAGCTCAAAAACACATTGTTGTTCGAAAAGTGATTCTAGCGCTCTGAAAAGCATTTTGCAGGCAAAAAAACAAGAAATGTTGATATCTGTCAATTTCAATTCAAACGTGTTACTAAGCTTACCAAAGGGGCCATACTAAACCATTTGGAAGTGGAATACATTAGTTTTGAGCGAAATCAACAATTTAAGCTCAAAAACACATTGTTGGTCGAAAAGTGATTCTAGCGCTCTGAAAAGCATTTTGCAGGCAAAAAAACAAGAAATGTTGATATCTGTCAATTTCAATTCAAACGTGTTACTAAGCTTACCAAAGGGGCCATACTAAACCATTTGGAAGTGGAATACATTAGTTTTGAGCGAAATCAACAATTTAAGCTCAAAAACACATTGTGGGTCGAAGAGTGATTCTAGCACTCTGAAAAGCATTTTGCAGGCATAAAAACAAGAAATGTTGATATCTCTGTCAATTTTGATGCAAACGTGTTACTAAGCTTTCTAAAGGGTTATTGGGCCATACTAAACCATTTGGAAGTGTTATACATTCGTTTTGAGCGAAATCAACAATGTAAGGTCAAAAACACGTTGTTGGTCGAAAAGTGATTCTAGCGCTCTGAAAAGCATCTTGCAGGCATAAAAACAAGAAATGTTGATATCTCTGTCAATTTCAATTCAAACGTGTTACCAAAGAGTTATTGGGCCATACTGAACCATTTTGAAGTGGTATAGGCCTACATTAGTTTTGAGCTAAATCAACAATGTAAGGTCAAAAACATGTTGTTGCAACACATTCTCACTCCGAGCGCGTCGATTTCTGACGAACGGTCAGTGACTTTTGCTTCAGTTTCTGACGCAAAAGGGTACCCTTGCGCTGCTTTTTCAGACGCATGGGGTTTTCAACTAGTTACAATGTAACCCTTTGACGGGGGACCCGATGGCTGCACATAGAGACGCTATGAGCATTCATATCCCATTGGCTAACGGAGGACCTTGCGCTTCTTTTTTCGACGCAGGGGGTTTTCCACTCATTGCAATGTAATCCCTCCACGGCAATATATGAAGCTATGAGCATTCATTCCATTGGCTAACGGAAGAGCCGATGGCTGCACATAGAGACGCTATGAGCATTCATCCCATTGGCTAACGGAGGACCTTGTGCTTCTTTTTTCGACGCAGGGGTTTTTCCACTCATTACAATGTAATCCCTCCACGGCAATATATGAAGCTATAAGCATTCATCCCATTGGCTAACGGAAGAGCCGATGGCTGCACAATAACGGCGATTTTACAGTGACATCTGTGACATTCCTCAACACAACTACACCAACGTGTCCTTGTTAATTACACAACATGTATGGGTTAAGGCTCTGGGCATCAGTTGTCCTGTTTGGTGCTTTGATTGAGAGAAACAATCGTTTTCTTGATCAGTGTTGGGTAGCTGAGGTCGTTGCTATAGAGACCACGTCCGTCCGTTTTGTTTCACAACTGACAGAGCTGCCAAGTCTCACCATTTGGCCCTGAGACACACTCATATCAAGAAGAAGAAGAAGAAGAAGAAGAAGAAGAAGAAGAAGAAGAAGAAGAAGAAGAAGAAGAAGAAGAAGGATAATAATAAGAAGAAGGATAATAATAAGAAGAAGGATAATAATAATAATAATAAGAAGAAGAAGAAGAAGAAGGATAATAATAAGAAGGATAATAATAAGAAGAATACACTGGAAAAAGGGTTTTAAGCCGTACTTCATCTGATTATTATTTTGTAATTCAATTCAAATAAACATTTTTTGTTTTATTTTTAAAATAACTTTTTTTTATTTCAAAATACTGTGAAATATAGATATTTTTAATTAGGAGCTCAATTAAGAAATATCCATTTTGACAAATGTAAAATTTTAAGGTTGTGTATTCAACTGATTAATAATTTTGTCATTCAATCCAAATATTTTTTTTTGTTTTCTTCCTAAAACACTGTTATACTTGATTAGGAGCTCAATTTAGAAATATTTGTTCAGACAAATGTACAATTTCAAGGTTACGTACAAGCCTGCGCATGCGCATTAAATACAAAGACGCTTACGACTACTGGACCAAACCGCAGTGTTGCCAACTTAGCGATTTTGTCGCTATATTTAGCTACTTTTCAGACCCCTTTGGCGACTTTTTTTCAAAACAGCGACAAGCGACAAATCTAGCTTCTTTTTCAGCTGCTATTGGTGACTTTTGGCGACTTTTTGAGGTGAAAGCACTAGCCTTGACCAGAGTGACGATGACCCACTGGTTCTGTGAGCTAGGACAGTCTGTCTGTGTCTGGAGGGAGGTCTGGAGTTGGTCTAACTCTGCAATTTAGATTGTTAATATATATTGTATATTGTGTGGCGGCAGTAGCTCAGGTGGTAGAGCGGGTTGGCTGATAATCTGAAGGTTGTTGCTTCGATCCCCGGCTTCACCAAGCAGTGTATCGAGGTGTCTTTGGCATAGCACCTAACCCTGACTGATGTCGCGATGTGATGTCGAATCCAGACAGAAGCGCCTCAAGGCCATGAAGCGGCGAGAGCCGAGCGGGAAAAAATGATGATGATGTATACAATAATGAGAAACAATTGTTTGATTAAATTGTAATCTTTTTGATTGGATAAACCAAATTATTTCTGATAGATATTTCTTAAATGAGAACCAATTGTTGGAGTGAATCAATATTTTTTTGTTTAGGATTTAACATACGATTTAAATGTATTAACTTCATTCAAAGAATAGAATTATACTTGGTGCCAAGTTGTATTATTTTGTTTTTATGAACATAGGAAATATTGTTTGAGGCAAGCTATATATTTGTCATTGGCTCAAGTTATGTAATATAGATGTGAACCATTACCCATGTTTTTTTTAATTGGTTCAACAGAAAGCTTTTTCCAGTGTAGAAGAGGCGGAGGAGGAAGGGCTGATGCACATTCTCATTCCGAGCGCGTCGATTTCAACGAACGGTCAGTGACTTTTGCTTCAGTTTCTGACGCAAAAGGGTACCCTTGCGCTGCTTTTTTAGACGCATGGGGTTTTCAACTAGTTACAATAACCCTTTGACGGGGGACCCGATGGCTGCTGAAAACCCCATGCGTTTTTGCCATTTATTTACCGTGTTACTATGGCAGAATAAAGAAGTGTTTTTACAGTATATAGTGGTGGAGAGGGATGACGTATGTTGGCAAACCCGGAAGTGAGCGTCGCCCTCGGTTCCCTTGACAAAAAGCCAACGGGTTTTCCATTGGATTTTGGATTATTGCAGAAAAATCCTCAACTCCTCAAAAACGGAAAATAAATAAATAAAAATAACCGTGCTCCAAAGAACGAAGTGTAAACCAATGCATTCTGAATGGGAGTGTTTCTCAGATTTTTCCATGATGCTACACAACGAAATGCAAACCCATGCAAATAAAGACTTCATGGTCATAATAATTTAAATATCATTAATCTACTACTGAGTGTGTAGGGAGGTAGGCTATTCTATTTTTTTCAACGGGGCTGAATCCAGTCACTTGACCGTCATGGTTGCTATGGTGGTTGCTATCGACCGCCCCCTCTAATACTCGTGGCTCACGCGGCAAAGGAGCTGCCGTCAATTGGGTTGTTTTTGTCGTAAACTAGGATCCGATGGTTGAAAAATAGACAGATATTCCAAGGTATCCTTAAAAGGCAGCTTGGATGTGTTTATTTTCTGCAGTTTAGACTTTTTCTATAACTAATTTTTGAAAGCAAAACACCAAGCTCATTGATTTAACGAGGGAGGGTTATTTGAAACAATTTATTAAATAAATATTTGTGAGAGGTCATTCCTTCTCCTGATTTTACTTCCTATTTATGTCTAGGGTAAACCCCTACTGTCCACAAGCATCCCCCCCCTCCCCATATGGATTTGGAGAATTGTTGCCACGTCCCAGTGGTGGAGGTATCATATATATGTGAAAGAGGGCATTCAATTATAGCCTACAATGATCAATTAGGAGGCCGAAGCCTTAAAGAGGTGATGCAATAGGTGACTGAGTCGACAACATTTAAGTAAGCTGTATATGTATAGGGTCTCTTATATATCAAAGAGGGTCTCAAAGGACGCATACGCTTCAACCTGTGGCTCCAGCACTACAGGAAATGACTCAGCAAGTGCTCCATCTCGTTGAAACTCACCCAGCGGCTCGCTTGCAAGATTTTGGCCTGAAGTTCTTCCCAGACCTACACCCTAGCCATCCAACATGCATATCTGAGAATCAGGCCTCTCTTTAATAATGACAAAAAGTTATGAGAGAAACACACATTAACTTTTTGTTATCTCATAAGCGGCGTGGTGCCGGCTCCTTTTGACCTTTTGACCCCCGACTTCAAAAACGTGGCCACAGGCCAGCTGTGTCTACACACCTTTAACCACAAATGTACACCTCCATCCCACAAAAAATGGGGTCTAGAAACTAACCTCTGTCTTATGTTCATTTACTGTACTGTTGGAGGTCACGCCCCTTTGCCGACCTTTTCGAGATAGCTAGGGATGCTAAAATGTTTACACACATTTCCCGGGGGCCCGTGAACGACATATCCGAGATTTGGAGTTCTAGCCCATAGGGAAAAAAAGTTTTCCCAAATGGACTGTCATTTGGACAAAGCCCCTTCAGAAGTGTTGCCTGCGAGACTTAATGGATCAGAATGTGGTGGAAAAACTGTTTTTGAGATAGGAAGGTCCTACCGCCCTGAAATTTTAATACCTTATTCTAGGGCCTAACTGGGACCTCCGCACCGAAACTTGGCCCGGTCGGACCCCGAGGGCAGGAAGGGGGGGCCCTTCCTGCCCGAAACTTGGCCCGGTCAGACCCCGAGGGTAGGCCCCCCTCCAAAATGATTAGAATGTAATTACCTACCAGTACAGCAAAATATTAAGGAAGATATAGCAAGATGGAACCTTATCCCTTTCTTGAGCCTTTCTTCAAGAATTGAATCTATTAAAATAAGTATATTACCTTGATTATTGTACCTTTTTTCAGACCCTACCAATTGAAATCAATCATAACCAATTCAATGAATGGGAAAAAATGCTGTCAAGATATAGATGGCAAAGCACAAGACCAAGGGTCCGTCTCAAAACTCTACAACTGACAAAAGAAAAAGGGATGGGGTCTACCCTCTCTCAGAGACTATTTCCTGGCAACACAGATAAGAACCATTGTATATTGGTGAAACCCAAAATATAATGCTCAATGGAAATCTATTGAAGAGAAAATGTGTTCGAACCCCATACAGGCAGTTATAACACACAATAATTTACAAAATTACATAAAGAGTATTGAGAATCCATGGGTGAAATGTACTCTAAAAATGTAGAAAACTTTCATAAAAGAATATAAATTAGAAGGCGATATTATATTACAACATAATAAAAACATAATCTATATATTATGTTTCTTAAATGGTGTGCCTCGCATGACTCAGACTTCATTCCTCACCAACTGGACTGTAGATTCAAGGAGTGGACACCTAACAGCTTTATGTAAGGTAATGAAAGGAGGGACAATGCTTAGTTTTGATTCACTCAAATAGAAATACCTTTTGGAAAAACAGGACTTCTATCGGTATCTGCAAATGCGGCATCATGTTAATATGAAGATGAAAAATGTGCTTGAGATAAATGTAATCTTGATAGAAATGTATAGGAAAGCATATAACTCTGATGTGATCGGAAGAATAGTTGCATGTGCGTACAAAATGCTGTCAAATCTTAAAACACATTCAACTGTATACATTAGGCAAAAATGGGAACAAGAAGGTGGGATGAATGTATCTGAAGAGGAATGGACAATTATGTGTAGGTTTAATTGGAAATGTACCAGTTCACCAAATCCCACTATGATGGAATACCCCCTATAAGTTGGAGTCACTGCGGTATCCAGAATGCAAACCACCTCCACGTTTTTGGGACTGCCCTGTTATCAAAGACTACTGGAAGGGGATACACAATGCCCTTCAATACATTTTCAAAGATGTTCTGCCTTTAGAAATCAAGACCATGTACTTTGGGAATTTACCTATGACCTGGATGAAAAAGGACAAATACTTATTGAACATTCTGTTGGTTGCTGCTAAAAAGGATTTAACCAGGAAGTGGTTATCACAGGAGAGCCCAACTTTAAATGGATGGATGGACATTTACAAAATGGAAGAGATAGCAGCATTTGTCAATCATAAAACAGAGCAATTTACCTCATACTTTAAAAAGTGGATTCACTCTGTAACGCCCCTAAGGCCTGATTTTGTTTTCACAAATCACATTTTACAAACAGATTACTCCCTAAGTGTTTCACTGTTCTTTCTACTTTAATTGTATTTCTTCAGTGTATTGTGTCAGTACACTGGAAAAAGGGTTTTAAGCCGTACTTCATCTGATTATTATTTTGTAATTCAATTCAAATAAACATTTTTTGTTTTATTTTTAAAATAACTTTTTTTTATTTCAAAATACTGTGAAATATAGATATTTTTAATTAGGAGCTCAATTAAGAAATATCCATTTTGACAAATGTAAAATTTTAAGGTTGTGTATTCAACTGATTAATAATTTTGTCATTCAATCCAAAATTTTTTTTTTGTTTTCTTCCTAAAACACTGTTATATTTGATTAGGAGCCTGCGCATGCGCATTAAATACAAAGACGCTTACGACTACTGGACCAAACCGCAGTGTTGCCAACTTAGCGATTTTGTCGCTATATTTAGCTACTTTTCAAACCCCTTTGGCGACTTTTTTTCAAAACAGCGACAAGCGACAAATCTAGGTTCTTTTTCAGCTGCTATTGATGACTTTTGGCGACTTTTTGAGGTGAAAGCACTAGCCTTGACCAGAGTGACGATGACTCACTGGTTCTGTGAGCTAGGACAGTCTGTCTGTGTCTGGAGGGAGGTCTGGAGTAGGTCTAACTCTGCCATTTAGATTGTTAATATAAATTGTATATTGTGTGGCGGCAGTAGCACAGGTGGTAGAGCGGGTTGGCTGGTAACCTGAAGGTTGTTGGTTCGATCCCCAGCTTCACCAAGCAGAGTATCGAGGTGTCTTTGACAAAGCACCTAACCCTGACTGATGTCGCGATGTGATGTCGAATCCAGACAGAAGCGCCCCAAGGCCATGAAGCGGCGAGAGCCGAGTGGGAAAAAATGATGATGATGTTGTATACAAAAATATGTTATGTTTAAATGAGAAACAATTGTTTGATTAAATTGTAATCTTTTTGATTGGATAAAACAAATTATTTCTGATAGATATTTCTTAAATGAGAAACAATTGTTGGAGTGAATCAATATTTTTTTGTTTAGGATTTAACATACGATTTAAATGTATTAGCTTCATTCAAAGAATATAATTATACTTGGTGCCAAGTTGTATTATTTTGTTTTTATGAACATAGGAAATATTGTTTGAGGCAAGCTATATATTTGTCATTGGCTCAAGTTATGTAATATAGATGTGAACCATTACCCTTGTTTTTTTTAATTGGTTCAACAGAAGGCTTTTTCCAGTGTAGAGCACTACATTTATTGGTTTTAACTTTTAACCATAAAATAATGCAATTACCATGGTAATAAAAAACATGAACTTAAAAAACACCCAAGTTGCTAATTTTTTCTCTTGTTTTTTATTAAATGTCTCCATCTCGTCGCTCCAATGCACGCTGATCCTGGGCCCCTGTGTGGTTGAGGCCCTCGTGTCACTGCCACTTAGAGGCCACTTTACAGAAGTGGAATGACAACAGGCACATTTCAGTCGCAATGACAGTTATTTTGATCTCGGCCAGTTGGTCTGCAGGCGCCATGTGATCCCCGTCCCGCTCCAGC